>NW_028284062.1:300000-599365 GCF_059516105.1 Syngnathus floridae
AGATAAGCGGGTATTACGTCGCAGTCAAATGCCGCGGATATGACGTAATTGCCCGAACCTCCGCCAAAATTCAAATCTGTTGGCGCGATGGCCGTGAGCCACTGAGCAGCGACGATTATCAACAGAAATATCTTTATTTTCTGCTTGCAACTGGACCGTCTAGAGCGTACACGGTAAGTAACACTCATTGTGTTTAAGGAGATTTACGTTTGTAATAGCAGAAGTGTAGCCGCGTTGCGTTGTACGTGTGAAAATTGGTCGAGGCGAAATGTTAATGTTTAATTTCATTCCTTTAGGTTCCACGGTGTTTGTTGGCTGCAAGTTTTCCACTGCAAGAAGAGGCTCGTATCATTGACCAGGAGCGAGCTACAATGGTGAGTAGCCATAACATTTATGTTAAACACTTCCTATTTCATGTCTAACAGTACTTGATTTAACAAATAACCATAAATAAATACAGTGTGGGCACTGAAGTTAACATATGTGATTATACTGCCTAATCTGTCACGGAGTAGATTGTTGCAAAGTAATATAAGATCCAAAGTTGTAATTCAGAATAGTTTTCAAAAGAAGGCCATTAGAATTATATACAAGTCTGATTACCCTGAACAAGCTATTAATTAAATCACAAATTCTTCAATTCAAAGATTTGGTAGATTATCAGACAAATAATGTCTAACAGTAATTGATTTAACACATCACGATAAGTAGATTGAGTGTGGGCACTCTCAAGTTAACATATGTGATTATACTGCCTAATCTGTTACAGAGTATGTTGTTGCCAAGTAATGTAGAATAGATCCAAAGTAGTAATCCAGAATAGTTTTGAAGAGGCCATTAGAATGATAAACAAATCTGATTACCTTGAACATAATAACAAGCTAAGTGTTTAATATGTCCTATGAAGTCAAAATTGGGCACCATCATGTGGTGAAATTTGGAATTGCATCACATCCAATTTTGCCTGGGAACAAACAGATTACATAAATCTTAGTTTTGAATAAGCCACTCCTTCTCAAACAAGTAAACTCTGCCCATTTTGCGCAGTAGATGTTCTGTTAATATCTAGTATTTATACAAAGTCATAATTTAAATTGCTTTCAACCTTCATTCATCGGTTCAACCAACATTACTCGCTCTTATTACCAACTTGTATTGATTTAACTAAGCGTTTAATACTTCCTATCAGGTCTCAAATCGAGATTTGGCAAAATACAATTTCAGCAAATCCAATTTTGCCAGGGAACAAAAATAGATTAAATAAACTAAATAAGTCCTCTTCCCATTAAATAAATCAGAAAAGTCTGTCTTGTAACCAGTCCTCTTCAAACAAGTAAAGTCTGCCCATTTTGTGCCGTAGATTTTGTGTCTATGCCTAGTATTTAAACAAAATCATAATTTAAACGACTTCTTTCCTTCATTCACTTTGGAAATTTGGAATTGCAGCAAATCGAATTTTGGCAGGGAACAAAAATAGATCAATTAAACTAAATAAGTCTTCTTCCCATTAAATAAATTAAAAAAGTCTGTCTTGTAACCAGTCCTTTTCAAACAAGTAAAGTCTGCCCATTTTGTGCCGTCGATTTTGTGTTAATGCCTAGTATTTATACAAAATCATAATTTAAAGGACTTCATTCCTTCATTCACTTTGGAAATTTGGAATTGCAGCACATCAAATTTTGCCTGGGAAGAAAAGTAGATTAAATAAATTTAATAAGTCTTACTACTTCCCATTAAATAAATTAAATACGTCTTACTTGTTCCCACTCCTTTTCAAAACAGTAGTTTAAAACGAGGGCCCTTCACTCAATCTTTAACCCCAACCCCGCACGTTGTGTTGTATCTGTGAATGTTGGTTGTGGCCAAATGATAGTTTTCTTTCATTCGTTTAGGTTCCAAGAAAACTTGATGTAACTCTACTTTTAACTGCCGTTTCAGATAAGCGGGTATTACGTCGCAGTCATGTGCCGTGGATATGACGTAATTGCCCGAACCTCCACCAAAATTCAAATCTGTTGGCGCGATGGCCATGAGCCACTGAGCAGCGACGATTATCAACAGAAATATCTTTATTTTCTGCTTGCAACTGGACCGTCTAGAGCGTACACGGTAAGTAACACTCATTGTGTTTAAGGAGATTTACGTTTGTAATAGCAGAAGTGTAGCCGCGTTGCGTTGTACGTGTGAAAATTGGTCGAGGCGAAATGTTAATGTTTAATTTCATTCCTTTAGGTTCCACGGTGTTTGTTGGCTGCAAGTTTTCCACTGCAAGAAGAGGCTCGTATCATTGACCAGGAGCGAGCTACAATGGTGAGTAGCCATAACATTTATGTTAAACACTTCCTATTTCATGTCTAACAGTACTTGATTTAACAAATAACCATAAATAAATACAGTGTGGGCACTGAAGTTAACATATGTGATTATACTGCCTAATCTGTCACGGAGTAGATTGTTGCAAAGTAATATAAGATCCAAAGTTGTAATTCAGAATAGTTTTCAAAAGAAGGCCATTAGAATTATATACAAGTCTGATTACCCTTAACATAACAACAAGCTATTAATTAAATCACAAATTCTTCAATTCAAAGATTTGGTAGATTATCAGACAAATAATGTCTAACAGTAATTGATTTAACATCACGATAAGTAGATTGAGTGTGGGCACTCTCAAGTTAACAGATATGATTATACTGCCTAATCTGTTACAGAGTATGTTGTTGCCAAGTAATGTAGAATAGATCCAAAGTAGTAATCCAGAATAGTTTTGAAGAGGCCATTAGAATAATAAACAAATCTGATTACCTTGAACATAATAACAAGCTAAGTGTTTAATATGTCCTATGAAGTCAAAATTGGGCACCATCATGTGGTGAAATTTGGAATTGCATCACATCCAATTTTGCCTGGGAACAAACAGATTAAATAAATCTTAGTTTTGAATAAGCCACTCCTTCTCAAACAAGTAAACTCTGCCCATTTCGCGCAGTAGATGTTCTGTTAATATCTAGTATTTATACAAAGTCATAATTTAAATTGCTTTCAACCTTCATTCATCGGTTCAACCAACATTACTCGCTCTTATTACCAACTTGTATTGATTTAACTAAGCGTTTAATACTTCCTATCAGGTCTCAAGGCAAGATTTGGCAAAATACAATTTCAGCAAATCCAATTTTGCCAGGGAACAAAAATAGATTAAATAAACTAAATAAGTCTTCTTCCCATTAAATAAATCAGAAAAGTCTGTCTTGTAACCAGTCCTCTTCAAACAAGTAAAGTCTGCCCATTTTGTGCCGTAGATTTTGTGTCTATGCCTAGTATTTAAACAAAATCATAATTTAAACGACTTCTTTCCTTCATTCACTTTGGAAATTTGGAATTGCAGCAAATCGAATTTTGCCAGGGAACAAAAATAGATCAATTAAACTAAATAAGTCTTCTTCCCATTAAATAAATTAAAAAAGTCTGTCTTGTAACCAGTCCTTTTCAAACAAGTAAAGTCTGCCCATTTTGTGCCGTCGATTTTGTGTTAATGCCTAGTATTTATACAAAATCATAATTTAAAGGACTTCATTCCTTCATTCACTTTGGAAATTTGGAATTGCAGCACATCAAATTTTGCCTGGGAAGAAAAGTAGATTAAATAAATTTAATAAGTCTTACTACTTCCCATTAAATAAATTAAATACGTCTTACTTGTTCCCACTCCTTTACAAAAAAGTAGTTTAAAACGAGGTCCCTTCACTCAACCTTTAACCCTATTTATTCACCTTCTAGGCTAAGTGTTAAAGGCTAAGTGTTAAAGGCTAAGTGTTAAAGGCTAAGTGTTAGAGGCTAAGTGCCAGAGGCTAGGCGCCAGAGGCGAGTTTTTGTGGGCTGAAGTTTTAGTGGGGTTAGTGTGAATACAATCCAAAAGAATACAACAGAATACAATACAATAGAATATAATACATAGATTAAATTCAATAGCTCTTACTACTTCCCATTAAATAAATTAAATACGTCTTACTTGTTCCCAATCCTTTTCAAAAAAGTAGTTTAAAACGAGGGCCCTTCACTCAACCTTTAACCTCAACCCCGCACGTCACATTGTGTTGTATCTGTGAATGTTGGTTGTGGCCAAATGATAGTTTTCTTTCATTCGTTTAGGTTCCACGGTGTTTGTTGGCTATGTTTTCCACTGTCAGAAGGATGAAAATACAAAGTACAACGCTTGGACGTGGGCGAAGACGTCACCGGTGAGTCCTTCCTTCCTATTTATTTACCTTCTAGATGCTAGAGGCTAAGTGTTAGAGGCTAAGTGTTAGAGGCTAAGTGTTAAACACAATACGAACAACACAACGATACTGCACTGAACAACACGATACCGCACTGAGAAACACGATACCGCACTGAACAACACGATACCGCACTGAACAACACCATGCCGCACTGAACACCATGCCACACTGAACAACACCATCCCGCACTGAACAACACCATGCCGCACTAAACAACACCATGCCGCACTGAACAACACCATGCCTCACTGAACGACACCATGCCGCACTGAAAGACACCATGCCGCACTGAACGACACCATGCCGCACTGAAAGACACCATCCCGCACTGAACACCATGCCGCACTGAACAACACCATCCTGCACTGAACAACACCATCCCGCATTGAACAACACCATGCCGCACTGAACAACATTATGCCGCACTGAACATTATGCCGCACTGAACAACACCATGCCGCACTGAACAACATCATGCCGCACTGAACAACATTATGCCGCACTGAACAACACCATGCCGCACTGAACAACACCATGCCGCACTGAACAACACCATGCCGCACTGAACAACATTATGCCGCACTGAACAACACCATGCCGCACTGAACAACACCATCCTGCACTGAACAACACCATTCCGCATTGAACACCATGCCGCACTGAACAACACCATCCCGCACTGAACAACACCATCCCGCACTGAACAACACCATGCCGCACTGAACAACATTATGCCGCACTGAACAACATTATGCCGCACTGAACAACACCATGCCGCACTGAACAACACCATGCCGCACTGAACAACACCATGCCGCACTGAACAACATTATAACGCACTGAACAACACCATCCCGCACTGAACAACACCATGCCGCACTAAACAACATTATGCCGCACTGAACAACATTATGCCGAAATGAACAACACCATGCCGCACTGAACAACACCATGCCGCACTGAACAACACCATCCTGCACTGAACAACACCATCCCGCACTGAACAACACCATGCCGCACTGAACAACACCATGCCGCACTGAACAACACCATGCCGCAATGAACAACACCATCCCGCACTGAACAACATTATGCCGCACTGAACAACATTATGCCGCACTGAACAACACCATGCCGCACTGAACAACACCATGCCGCACTGAACAACACCATCCTGCACTGAACAACACCATCCCGCACTGAACAACACCATGCCGCACTGAACAACATTATGGCGCACTGAACAACATTATGCCGCACTGAACAACACCATGCCGCACTGAACAACACCATGCCGCACTGAACAACACCATGCCGCAATGAACAACACCATCCCGCACTGAACAACACCATGCCGCACTGAGCAACACCATGCCGCACTGAACAACACCATCCTGCACTGAACAACACCATGCCGCACTGAACAACACCATTCCGCACTGAACAACACCATGCCGCACTGAACAACATTACGCTGCACTGAACAACACCATGCCGCACTGAACAACACCATGCCGCACTGAACAACACCATGCCGCATTGAACAACACCATGCCGCATTGAACAACACCATGCCGCACTGAACAACACCATCCTGCACTGAACAACACCATGCCGCATTGAACAACACCATGCCGCACTGAACAACACCATCCTGCACTGAACAACACCATCCCGCACTGAACAACACCATCCCGCATTGAACAACACCATCCTGCACTGAACAACACCATGCCGCACTGAACAACACCATGCCGCACTGAACAACACCATTCCGCACTGAACAACACCATGCCGCACTGAACAACACCATCCTGCACTGAACAACACCATCCCGCACTGAACAACACCATGCCGCATTGAACAACACCATCCTGCACTGAACAACGCCATCCTGCACTGAACAACACCATGCCGCACTGAACAACACCATGCCGCACTGAACAACACCATGCCGCACTGAACAACACCATGCCGCACTGAACAACATTATGCCGCACTGAACAACATTATGTCGCACTGAACAACACCATGCCGCACTGAACAACACCATGCCGCACTGAACAACATTATGCCGCACTGAAAAACACCATGCCGCACTGAACAACACCATCCCGCACTGAACAACACCATGCCGCATTGAACAACACCATGCCGCACTGAACAACACCATGCTGCACTGAACAACATTATGCTGCACTGAACAACACGATCCTGCATTGAACAACACCATGCCGCACTGAACAACACCATCCTGCACTGAACAACACCATCCTGCACTGAACAACACCACCCCGCACTGAACAACACGATCCCGCATTGAACACCATCCCGCACTGAACAACACCATGCCGCACTGAACAACACCATTCCGCACTGAACAACACCATGCCGCACTGAACAACACCATGCCGCACTGAACAACACCATGCCGCACTGAACAACACCATGCCGCACTGAACAACATTATGCCGCACTGAACAACACCATGCCGCACTGAACAACACCATCCCGCACTGAACAACACCATGCCGCATTGAACAACACCATGCCGCACTGAACAACACCATCCTGCACTGAACAACACCATCCCGCACTAAACAACACCATGCCGCACTGAACAACATTATGGCGCACTGGACAACATTATGCCGCACTGAACAACACCATGCCGCACTGAACAACACCATGCCGCACTGAACAACACCATGCCGCACTGAACAACACCATGCCGCACTGAACAACATTATGCCGCACTGAACAACACCATGCCGCACTGAACAACACCATGCCGCACTGAACAACACGATCCCGCATTGAACAACACCATCCTGCACTGAACAACACCATGCCGCACTGAACAACACCATGCCGCACTGAACAACACCATTCCGCACTGAACAACACCATGCCGCACTGAACGACACCATCCTGCACTGAACAACACCATCCCGCACTGAACAACACCATGCCGCATTAAACAACACCATGCCGCACTGAACAACACCATCCTGCACTGAACAACACCATGCCGCACTGAACAACACCATGCCGCACTGAACAACACCATGCCGCACTGAACAACATTATGCCGCACTGAACAACATTATGCCGCACTAAACAACATTATGTCGCACTGAACAACACCATGCCGCACTGAACAACACCATGCTGCACTGAACAACATTATGCCGCACTGAACAACACGATCCCGCATTGAACAACACCATCCCGCAGTGAACAACACCATGCCGCATTGAACAACACCATGCCGCACTGAACAACACCATGCTGCACTGAACAACATTATGCTGCACTGAACAACACGATCCTGCATTGAACAACACCATGCCACACTGAACAACACCATCCTGCACTGAACAACACCATGCCGCACTGAACAACACCATGCCGCACTGAACAACATTATGCCGCACTGAAAAACACCATGCCGCACTGAACAACACCATCCCGCACTGAACAACACCATGCCGCATTGAACAACACCATGCCGCACTGAACAACACCATGCTGCACTGAACAACATTATGCTGCACTGAACAACACGATCCTGCATTGAACAACACCATGCCGCACTGAACAACACCATCCTGCACTGAACAACACCATCCTGCACTGAACAACACCACCCCGCACTGAACAACACGATCCCGCATTGAACAACACCATCCCGCACTGAACAACACCATGCCGCACTGAACAACACCATTCCGCACTGAACAACACCATGCCGCACTGAACAACACCATGCCGCACTGAACAACACCATGCCGCACTGAACAACACCATGCCGCACTGAACAACATTATGCCGCACTGAACAACACCATGCCGCACTGAACAACACCATCCCGCACTGAACAACACCATGCCGCATTGAACAACACCATGCCGCACTGAACAACACCATCCTGCACTGAACAACACCATCCCGCACTAAACAACACCATGCCGCACTGAACAACATTATGGCGCACTGGACAACATTATGCCGCACTGAACAACACCATGCCGCACTGAACAACACCATGCCGCACTGAACAACACCATGCCGCACTGAACAACACCATGCCGCACTGAACAACATTATGCCGCACTGAACAACACCATGCCGCACTGAACAACACCATGCCGCACTGAACAACACGATCCCGCATCGAACAACACCATCCTGCACTGAACAACACCATGCCGCACTGAACAACACCATGCCGCACTGAACAACACCATTCCGCACTGAACAACACCATGCCGCACTGAACAACACCATCCTGCACTGAACAACACCATCCCGCACTGAACAACACCATGCCGCATTGAACAACACCATGCCGCACTGAACAACACCATCCTGCACTGAACAACACCATGCCGCACTGAACAACACCATGCCGCACTGAACAACACCATGCCGCACTGAACAACATTATGCCGCACTGAACAACATTATGCCGCACTAAACAACATTATGTCGCACTGAACAACACCATGCCGCACTGAACAACACCATGCTGCACTGAACAACATTATGCCGCACTGAACAACACGATCCCGCATTGAACAACACCATCCCGCAGTGAACAACACCATGCCGCATTGAACAACACCATGCCGCACTGAACAACACCATGCTGCACTGAACAACATTATGCTGCACTGAACAACACGATCCTGCATTGAACAACACCATGCCGCACTGAACAACACCATCCTGCACTGAACAACACCTTTCCACACTGAACAACACCATGCCGCACTGAACAACATTATGCCGCACTGAACAACACCATGCCGCACTGAACAACACCATGCCGCACTGAACAACACCATGCCGCACTGAACAACACCATGCCGCAATGAACAACACCATCCCGCACTGAACAACACCATGCCGCATTGAACAACACCATGCCGCACTGAACAACACCATCCCGCACTGAACAACACCACCCCGCACTGAACAACACGATCCCGCATTGAACAACACCATCCCGGACTGAACAACACCATGCCGCACTGAACAACACCATTCCGCACTGAACAACACCATGCCGCACTGAACAACACCATGCCGCACTGAACAACACCATGCCGCACTGAACAACACCATGCCGCACTGAACAACATTATGCCGCACTGAACAACACCATGCCGCACTGAACAACACCATCCCGCACTGAACAACACCATGCCGCATTGAACAACACCGTGCCGCACTGAACAACACCGTCCTGCACTGAACAACACCATCCCGCACTGAACAACACCATGCCGCACTGAACAACATTATGGCGCACTGAACAACATTATGCCGCACTGAACAACACCATGCCGCACTGAACAACACCATGCCGCACTGAACAACACCATGCCGCACTGAACAACATTATGCCGCACTGAACAACATTATGCCGCACTGAACAACACCATGCCGCACTGAACAACACCATGCCGCACTGAACAACACCATGCCGCACTGAACAACACGACGTCGCACTGAACAACACGACGCCGCACAGAACAACACGACGCCGCACAGAATAACACAATACCGCACAGAACAACACAATACCGCACAAACAGTTTTAGATAATATTACGTCGCAGTCATGTGACGCGGACATGACGTCAATAGGCGGAACTCACGGCAAAATTATAATCCGTGGGCGTGGCTTGCAACAGGAAGTAGGAAAGCGGCAGTTCTGGCAAACAAGACACAGCTGTTAGTAACACGATGACTAACAAGGCAAATATTTTTGTTTTCAGCTTGCAACTTGACCGTCTAGAGCGTACAAGGTAATTACAACTGTTTTTTTTTAGCCCTGAAAAGCAAGGGAGTGTGGCGTTTGGGAGGAATGTCGAACTCGGCGTCTGCTTCCAGCCACAGACGCCAAATTTCGACGATTATTTCGACTGGTCAACGGTTGTAAATTATTGCGTTGACTAAAAACTTTATTTAACTCTACTCTTAACTTTGCCGTTTCAGATATGCGGGTATTACACCGCGGAAATGACGTCAATAGGCTGAACTCTCGCCAAAATTCAAATCTGTGGGCGCAATGGCCTTGAGCGAGACACCGGATACAAACACGACGATTATCAACAGAAATATCTTTATTTTCCGCTTGCAAGTGGACCGTCTAGAGCGTACACGGTAAGTACAACTCATTGTGTTTAAAAAGATTTACGTTTGTGTAGTTTGCGTTGCGTTGTATCTGTGAATGTTGGTTGAGGCTAAATGTTAATGTTTAATTTCATTCCTTTAGGTTCCACGGTGTTTGTTGGCTGTATGTTTTCCACTGCAAGAAGAGGCTCGTATCATTGACCAGCAGGAGCTACAATGGTGAGTACCCCTTTCGTCTTCCATTTATGTTAAACACTTCCTATTTCATGTCTAACAGTACTCGATTTAACAAATAACCATAAATAAATACAGTGTGGGCAGTCACGTTAACATATGTGATTATCCTGCCTAATATGTTTATCACAAATATGTCACTAATCACTAATATGTTTATTTGTTTATCACAACACCTTTGGACCTTTAGCAATCGATTATTTACCTTCATCTACATAGAGACAGAACGATGGTGTCTTAAACATCTCATTCATTTCACCAAATAACTTCACGCAGGTGGATAACGGCCGTCTCGGTCACGCTATGTTGCGTGATGCAGTTTTGAAGAACCAAATGCATTTATTCAATGAATAAGTCAAGCTAGTTCTATGTTTATGATGTTGTAAGTTACGGTACCGATTGAAGTTGAGTTCGAAGCCAGTGGAAAACAGCGCTGCGTTTGTGCTCTCCAGGTACAAATGTTGTGATCTCTGACTGACGACCGGGCGAGACTCGAGTAAGAGATGTCCAAACGAGCTCCGGCAGGGCGGGCCAAGGCGGAGCGAACGGACGCCCTTCAGGCCGCCAATGACGAGCTGAGAACCAAACTGATGGACGTCCAGTTAGAACTTCAGCAGGAGAAGAACAAGGTGAAAACCTCAACAGACAGACACTGCCTGCCTCCCTGCCTGCCTCCCTGCCTGCCTCCCTGCCTGCCTCCCTGCCTGCCTCCCTCCCTCCCTCCCAGTTTTCCCGATGTAGATTAGACATGCGTGTGCCATGACTGTGTCAGCCTACATCAACAAATGCACCGAGGACGTCAGCACCACTAAGAATATCATCACCCGGGGCAACCAACGACCCTGGATGACTGAGGAGGTACGTCAAACGCTACGAGCGCGGAACTCTGCCTTCAAGTCTGGCGACAAGGAGACACTGAGGACAGCGAGAGCCAACTTGAACCGTGCCATCAGGATAGCGAAGCGAGACCGCAGTCGAAAATTTCAGGATCGTTTCCACGACGTCAAAAACATCAGGAGTATGTGGCAAGGCATACGGGCGATTACAGACTACAACTCACCCTCCCCCCCCCCGGTGGGTGTAGTTGATGCTGACTTTCTAAATGGTCTAAATAACTTCTTTGGGAGGTTCGAGGCACTAAACGGCACTCCAGCAGTTAAAACTGTCCCCCATCAGGAAGAGGAGGTACTCTGCCTTGACTCCGCCGATGTGTTGAAGACCCTGAGGAGAGTCAACCCCTGTAAGGCCCCTGGCCCCGACAACATTCCTGGGCGTGTGTTCAGGGAATGTGCAAGTCATCTGGCTGGGGTCATCACAGACATTTTTAACACCTCGCTGGGCCAAGCCACAGTGCCGGCGTGCTTTAAGACTGCCTCCATCATTCCGGTGCCGAAGAAACCTCAAATCACCTCATTTAATGATTACCGGCCTGTTGCACTGACTCCGGTTATGATGAAGTGCTTCGAAAGGCTGCTTAAAGGTCACATCGTTTCCAGACTCCCCCTATTATTTGACCCGTTCCAGTTTGCCGACCGGCAAAACCGCTCCACTCAGGACGCCATCTCCTCCGTTCTTCACCTGAGCCTGGCTCACCTGGAGGAGAAGAACACCCATGTGCGGAGGCTGTTCCTGGACTTCAGCTCAGCGTTTAACACCATCATCCCACAGCATCTGGTAGGAAAATTGGAACACCTGGGCTTCAACACACCCCTTCGCAACTGGCTGCTAGACTTCCTCACCAACAGACCTCAGTCAGTCCGGGTCGGACAGAACACCTCTGATGTCATCACCCTCAGCACAGGCTCCCTTCAGGGCTGCGTCCTGAGCCCCCTGCTGTGCACCCTGATGACACACGACTGCGTCCTCAGGTTCACCACCAATCACATCGTGAAGTCAGCAGACGACACAACGGTGGTGGGGCTCATCAGAGACAACAACGACCTGGACTACAGAGAGGAGGTGGAGCAGCTGGTGGGCTGGTGCAGAGAAAACAGCCTGATCCTGAATGAGGAGAAGATGAAGGAGATCATCGTCGACTTCAGGAAAAAACAGCCTCACCACGCTCCACTGATCATCAACAGCTCAGCTGTGGAGGTGGTCAGCACCACCAAATTCCTGGGGGTCCACATCACAGAAGACCTCACCTGGACTATGAACACTACGGCACTGGTCAAGAGGGCACAGAAGCGCTTGTACTTCCTGCGGAGGATGAGGAGAGCCCACCTGCCCCCACCCATCATGAGGACGTTCTACAGGAGCACCATAGAGAGCATTCTGACAAGCTGTCTCTCTGTGTGGTGTGGAGGCTGCACCGCCTCCGATTGGAAGAACGTGAGGAGAGTGGTGAGGACAGCAGAGAGGATCATAGGGGCTCCTCTTCCCTCCATTCAGGACATTTCATCTCAGCGCTGCATGTCCCGTGCCCGTAACATCATCAATGACCCATCACACCCCCACCATGGACTGTTCTCCCTGCTGCCCTCTGGGAAGAGGTTTGCAGCATCCGCTGCAGGTCCACCAGGTTCTGCAACAGCTTTTTCCCTGCTGTCATCAGACTGTTGAACACTAGAACTGTTGAGCTCTAAACTGAACTCTGCATCACACATTCACAGAACTGTACTTTATGACACTACGGACCTCTATCTTGCACTATCTCGCACTACCAACTTTACTGAACTTGTATAAACCCTTTAAATAGAAGTTTAATACATGGTTTAGCATTCCTCTGCACACTCTTGAATACTGTTTTGCCTACTTGCACTATTGCATAATTATCACTGCTGCACTTTATACTTATTTTTAATATATATATATATATATATATATAGTATATATGTATATATATATATTTTCATAGGATATGTTACTTCTATTCAACTGCAATATCACTACTTTGTTGTAAGACGTATGCAACGGAATTTCGTTTTGTATGCACCATGTGCAGACAAGATGACAATAAAGTTTGTCTAAGTCTAAGTCATGTCAGGTCAGCTGTCTGGAGAGAGAGAGAAGTCAGGACCTGCGGGCGGAGCACCACCGTGCCACCGCCGCCATGACGGAACTCAAAAGCAAACTCCATGAGGAGAAGCAGAAAGAGTTAGCCATTACCAGGGAGACATTACTGCGGCAGCATGAAATGGAGCTGATGAGAGTGATCAAAATCAAAGATGGAGAGATCCAGCGACTGAATGCCTTGGTCCTCAGCCTGAGGGACGGCTCCATGGACAAGGTGATCCGCTCTATCCGTGTCTGACTATCCGCACGCCACGTCGGGCTTCGATGCGGCCGCTACCGTATTGTGTAGCTTGTCCCCAGTAAGCGTCGCGGCGCTCCGTTGCGGTCTCAACGGCCCGGTGTGGCGCAATGTCTGCTCAGGTGAGGAGGGGGGGCGCTTTGCTGGCGGAGGTGGAGGAGACGCGGCGGTGTCGGGAGACCGAGCGGTGTCGCCTCCACCAGGAGCGCGGAAGAAGCCCTGGCAGCGGCCCAGCAGGCCTGGCAGTCCCGAGCGGCCGAGCTCCGATCGGCTCATCACCAGCATCGGGAGGAGCTGAGCCGAACCAAGAGAGACTGCGAGAGGGAGATCCGCCGACTGGTAGGACTGATCAGATGCGCGGTGCGTGGCTATGTTCCCAATTTCGTTGTATACCTGCAGTGCAATGACACCTAAGGCATTCTATTCTATTCTATTTCACAAGAAGAAAATGTCCGGTTGCTCGCTTCGCTTTTGTCACAGCAAAGGTGTTCTAGTCGATTCCAGAAAAAAATTGGCCGGTTGCTCTCTTTGTTTTTGTCACAATTCTGGCAAATGAGTTTGCCCGCCTGCCTGAGCGCTCCCCGTTTGTACATCCAGACGGATGAGATCAAGCTGAAAGACAGAGCGGTTAGTGTTTTGGATGAAGCCCTGGGGCCGGCCACGTCCACCGCCTTCAGCTGCAGACTCAGGCTGCCGAGCAGCAGATCGCTGCCCTGAGGGATTCCCAAAGGGCGGGCCTAAACTACCCTGGAAGTGGGGTCAACGCCGCTACTAGCAATCCTCTTCATTGCGTAAGCCACCTCATCACACACTTGCAGTACGCATGACTTAGTTCGTTGCTGGAGGAAGGTAGCACAAAAACAGTTTTGAACTTTGAACGAGTGCTTGTGTGTGTGTGTTGCGGGGCGTTTTCAGTCTCAGGAGGATCGGGACACGCGACGGTTTCATCTGAAAATCGCTGAGCTCAGCGCAGTCATCAGGAAACTGGAGGATCGAAACGCCCTGCTTTCTGAAGAGCGCAATGAACTGGTAATTTATTGACGGCACGCTTGAAGGTTTGCGCTACGTTTGATGCGCGCCATCCAGCGAGGCACCCATTGCGCTTGCTTATTAGTTGAGCGGCGCGGCGAGTCGGTTGCCTGGTAGATGTCTTTTATTGGGAGCCAAAGCCACGATTCCGTTCAAACCGATGCAAAAGGAATGGATACGTTCTGGCCCGCGTGTTGTGCGTCTTTCACATCCCGCACTTCATGCTTGCAGCTAAAGCGACTGAGAGAAACAGAAAGCCAATTTCTGCCACTCCTGTACAAAAACAAACGCCTGAGCAGGAAGAATGAAGAACTCTCGCTGGTGCTGTGTCGCCTTGAAAACAAAGTGCGCTTTGTCACCCAGGAGAACGAGGAGATGGCAAGCTTGGTAAGTCGACGCGGACAACGGCGGCGTGCCAACAGAGTCCACTGCATTTGTGTTCCACAGAGAAGGCCTAGTTCGCTCAATGACCTGGACCGCGGTTGCGGCCAGCAGGACGGTGAAATGGAGTTCCTTCAAGTTGTGGAGCAGCGGCACATCATCGACGACTTGTCCAAGGTCTTCAGGCAGGCGACTCGGTGCACGTACGGCAGCGCCGCGCTCGCTCGCTGTCGCCAGGAAACCTTTTCCGTCCAAAGCTTGGCCGGCGGCCGCCATCCAAAAAATTGGCCCCTTAAATTCCGACCTTTCAAGCAGGAGCATTGTGCGCACGCGTTTGAACACGCTTTAGACTTGTTTTGCCGTTTTCAGCAGCTCAAAGCTCCCGTTTTGTCAGCGCCTTTGCCACTCGCTGTGCGCTGAAAACGACGGACTTGCCCGGCTGCTCAGCCCGTCAACCATGAGCCGCGAGCGCGACGTCATTGTCCGTAGGCAGCTAGTGGCAAAATGCACCCTGTTAGAGTTGCGCTCGCTCCAACTTATTTTGCAAGAACCACACGGGAGACAAGTAAGTTCTTTTGGACACCTGCAGGTGGAGAGTCCATCCGTTGTACGAATGAAGTCTGACTCTCGGCTCCTGCACGAGCATTTTAATTAAGAGAAACAGGGTGGGTGTAAGAGTGGATTGAATAGAGGAAGCCCTTGACCTCTAGTCAAAACATAGCAAGGGGTGTTTTACGACTTTGTGTAGGAAGGGATAAGCGATAGGGATAAATAAGGGATAAATAATATTATTTATTACAGGTCGCAGTCAAAGTCAAAGCAACACAATGATACGATAAAGATAATCTGGAAAACCCTGACACACCCTGTAGTTGTCACTTTTGGAAAAGACGAGCGTCCCTCCAATCATCGCCGGTGACGTGTTTTTCAGGCTCTGGAGACAGGAGCTCATGTCAGAAATGTCATTGTGAGTCGCGTTTGTTTCTGCGCCGGAGCCGTTCGTTCCCTTTGCATCCAAAGAATCTCAAAGGCGGATTATTTGTGTCGACAGGAGAGAGATTTGCTGCTACGATACCGACGTCGAGAATCTCTGAGGAGGAACAAAGCGTGAGGTCCTGCAAGGTGAGTCTGTTTGTTTGCGGCTGCTTGGTGTTGCGCAAGATGAAATGGCCTTTTTCTCGCTATCGTTCCTCTCGTCGATTCATCGTGAGGTGTCGCTTCAGTTTGTTCAGAGAGATGTTTGCTTCCGCGCCCGCAGGTCATCGAAACATTTTACGGCTACGACGAAGACGTGTTGGTGGACTCGGACGGATCGTCCTTGTCTTTTCACACCGACAGAACCCCCGACACGGAACCCGAAGAGGTAGCCCGCCATTTCTGCCAGCGTATTGGCACCAAACATTCCTCTTCAGCCTGGAATCGGACTCGTCTTTGCGTCGCGGGTGCTTTGTCGCCGGTCTGACTGATTCTGGTACTAGTGCTGTGTTGCATTGGTGTGTGCATGAAGAGGCGGAGCTTCGCTACCGCCAGCTGACGCAAGAATATCAAGCGCTGCAACGAGCCTACGCTCTGCTAGCCCAGACCAGCGAAAGGGGACTACGACGCCGAGAAGGAGATCAAGGTGGCGCCCCTTCCCGCAACCCCCGGCCGGGTCGCAGCCTCCCCGTTCTCACCCAGCCTCGGGTGTTCTCTGGTCTGAAAGGAGGAGGAGGAGCCTCCCTCCTCCTCCTTTCAGACCAGAGAAAAGCTGATGGTAGAAATGGGTCACTATCAAAGCAGAGTAGCAGATCTGGAGTCAGCGCTGAAGCAACAAGGACAGGTAAGCTCATCAATGAGCACACCTTTTTCTCAGACAAAATAGCTACATTCTTCAGTCACTCATCCGTCTGGCATTACTGGACCAACCCCCCCCCCCCCCCCCCCCGAACGTGGCTGGGAAAATGCGGAGAAAAGCAAATGTCATTTTCCAGTCAACCAAAGAATTTGTGGATGAAAATGACACAACATTCCAAAGCTGTCCACGCGTTTGTCTCTTCTAGAATGTCAAGTGGGTGGAGGAGAAGCAGCTGCTGCGTCAGAGCAATCAGCAGTTGGCCGAAAAGGTGACGGAAAGAAAGGCGCTGGGCGGAGTCGCTTGGCGTCACACCTGTCGGGAAGCCCCGCAGATGAGGTCTGACTGTCTTTTCAGGTCAGGCGGATGGAGGCGGAAGAAGCGCGTCTGAAAGAGCACATCCAGGATATCCGAGACCAAAACGAACTGCTTGAGTTCCGCATCCTGGAGCTGGAGGTGGGAAGACTCGCACAAGCGTGTTGAGGCCAGAGATGTGACGGACGGACGGACGGACGGACGGACGGATGCATGCCTCTGCCTTTCAGGAGAGGGAGTGGCGCTCCCCCGTCTTGAAGTTTCTGCAAGTCCGTTTCCCAGACGGCCTCAGCCCTTTGCAGATCTACTGCGAGGCCGAGGGCGTGAGCGTACGTAAGGCGTCCCTCGCAACCCTAACCTTAACCCGAGGTCCCAGAACACCTTACATTGCTCCTTGCGCCTTTCCCCCGGACATCGTCATCAGTGATCTGATGAAGAAGCTGGACATCCTGGGCTATAACGCCGTAAGTGTATGTCGAACTCCTTATGTTCGCACTCCACGAGACTCGGCGGCTCAAATGTGACTTTTGGAAGGCTTTGCGCTGAAAGAAGCTTGTTGACGCTGTGCCTTTGGGCTCTTGCAGAATCTCACCAACGAGGAGCAGGTGGTCGTGATTCACGCCAGGACCCTTCTCACCCTAGCCGAGAAGGTAACGCGCACGTCCACGCACGCTCTCGCATTCTGCTTATGTGACAGCAGCCTTTCCTCAGTGGTTAGAATACATCAAAGTGACCAAGTCAGCACTTCAACAGAAGATGTTGGACATTGAAAGTGAGAAGGTAGACAGACACGCGACATCAGCCAAGGGGAACTCCGGCAATGTGCCCCAACAATTCTGACCTTGAGCTGTGCTAGGATATGTTCTGCAAGCAGAAGGGCTACCTGGATGAAGAGTTGGACTTCAGGAAGTGTTCCATGGACCAGGCTCATAAGGTAAGCCGCCCTCAAATCTCCCGCCGGACCACTGATGGACGAGGATTGCGGCCCAGAGGATCCTGGAGCTGGAGGCCATGTTGTACGAGGCGCTACCGCAGCGGGACTGCCCCGCCACGGACGGCGAAAAAGCCAGCCACGCTGGCGTGAATGACGTGCTGACGGCGGATCAGAGAGAAGAGCTTAGGAGCGCCGTGGACCAATGGAAGCGAGCCCTGATGTGCGAGTTGAGGGAGCGCGACGCTTGCATCCTCCAAGAGAGAATGGATCTGCTGCACAGCGCGCAACAGGTAAGGGCCCAAAGCCAGCCCGGCACTTACTTGCACGCTTACTGGCTTTTGAATGCCACTTTCCATTTGTCCGTCCTAGAGGAACAAAGAGCTGAAAGAATTCATCGAAGCTCAGAAGAGACAAATCAAACAATTGGAGGAGAAGTTTCTGTTTCTCTTTCTATTCTTCTCCTTGGCCTTCATTCTGTGGCCCTAACACCAGCTGGTGAGTGAGCTCCAGCGGCACCGCACTCGACACCTCCGATACACTGCCAGCCGGTCTCAGACGTTGGCAGACGCTCCGATGCCAACGTATACCCCCCGCCACGGTGACAGAGGCACCGCGTCACACCGGCGCTCATCCAATCAGAAGGCAGGAAAAGCAAATTCACATGCAGGGCACTTTTGAACCAGAAGAGAGCGCCACAAAAAACGGTTGTTGCCCCAAACGCGCACTAAAAAGGGTCAGAATAACAAGAGTCCCACTGGCCAGCCGGGGCCACCCGTCCAGCTGTTTCTTCAGGGGGGAAAAAAATTGGAGTCACCGGTGAGTACATTTTGCATTTAGCTCTGCTTTTCTGCTTCTGTCTTCAAGTGTGTGGCATCCTGCGATCAAAGAGTCAGCCAACCCCAAAGCGGTTGACCTCAACGTCCCACCACCATGCCTACCAGAGCAGGTGACGTGATGCTTTGGACATCCTTCCGTCTCAGATGCCCAAAAGTACTCTTTGCCACATCTGCGGCAATACGGTGTCTTTTCAAAGGTGCAAATAAATCCAGCGTGGGCGGAACACGCACGTCTTCGGTTTTTCCCGCTTTGTTTGTGTGACAGCTGTTGTGAAAATTTTATACAAATAAAGTTGTATAGTACAGGTTTGGCCAAGCCGCAACTCCCGAACCGCATGCGGCTCTTTTATGTTCATATCAACATTTGTGTGTGTGTGTGTGTGTGTGTGTGTGGGGGGGGTTGTGCGTGTTGGCTTCACTTGAGTTCAATTTGGTATTTTGGTCAAAAGCGCATGTGGTGAAATTCCACAAAGTAGGATGGGCAAACACATTTCTTTAAACTATGAGTGTCAATTGGGCTCTCGAAATGGCAGGGAAAAGATGCACAGCAAAACGAAAATACGTAGATGAACACAGGACGTTTTAATCAGAGTGGGAAAGTTTCTATTTTTTGTTGAACGTGATGGCAAACCATTCTGCCTGATATGTCAGACCTCAGCGCATTTCAAAGATTCAAATCTTCAGCGCCATGCACTTCAGCTCACTCCATGCTAACATTGATCAGGCGTCGAACCCGCATCATCATGCTTAAGAGGTGGCCATGCTAACCAGTGCGCCATTATGTCAACGCATAATAACTAAGTCTACTGGTCAAAACAGCGGTTACTATATGACGTCGCTACGTCGTGGTCACGTGACGCAGACAAGACGTCAATGGACGTGGGCAGAGTTAACTTGTTTAAAAGGGAGTAGGCAGAAGAAATATTTAATTTATTTAAATCTATTTTGAGTGCACACCATTATGCCAATGCATAACAACTGTAAATCTACTAAACAAAACAGCGGTTGCTATATGACATCTGCCACGTCGTGGTCACGTGACATACGTGACGTCGATGGGCGTAACTTTCGCCGGAATTCAAATCCGCGGGGAGAGTTAACTTGTTTAAAAGAGAGTGGGCAGAAGAATTATTTAATTTATTTAAATCTATTTGGTGTGTGCGCCATTATGTGAATGCATAACAACTGTAAGTCTACTAAACAAAACAGCGGTTGCTATTTGACGTCTGCCACGTCGTGGTCACGTGACGCGGACGTGACGTCGACGCCTACTTTACATCCCACCGATCACAGGACTCCTCGGCTGCATAACCGTGCCCCCTTCCCAACCAATCGGATTTGCTATACGCGAAAACGACGCCAATGGAAAGAGCTTCCGCCCAAATTTAAATCCGTGGGCGTGGCTCGCAGCAGGAAGTAGGAAAATGGCGGCGATGTTGACAAAGACACAGCGGATGGTAACATACGACTAACAAGAGAAATATTTTTATTTTCTGCTTGCAACTGGACCGTCCAGAGCGTACACGGTAAGTACAACTCATCGTTTTTAAAAAGAAGTACTTTTGTTGCCCTGAAAAGCGAGTGAGCGTGGCGTTTGTGGGGGACGTCGAATTTCGACGATTCTTTCTGGTCAACGGTTGTAAATGATTGTGTTGATTAAAAAAGAAAACTTGATGTAACTCTACTTTTAACTGCCGTTTCAGATAGATTTGGAATTGCATCACATCCAATTTTGCCTAGAGCGTACACGGTAAGTAACACTCGTTGTGTTTAAGGAGATTTACGTTTGTAATAGCAGAAGTGTAGCCGCGTTGCGTTGTACGTGTGAATGTTGGTCCGGGCGAAATGTTAATGTTTAATTTCATTCCTTTAGGTTCCACGGTGTTTGTTGGCTGCAAGTTTTCCACTGCAAGAAGAGGCTCATATCATTGACCAGGAGCGAGCTACAATGGTGAGTAGCCATAACATTTATGTTAAACACTTCCTATTTCATGTCTAACAGTACTTGATTTAACAAATAACCATAAATAAATACAGTGTGGGCACTGAAGTTAACATATGTGATTATACTGCCTAATCTGTCACCGAGTAGATTGTTGCAAAGTAATATAAGATCCAAAGTTGTAATTCAGAATAGTTTTCAAAAGAAGGCCATTAGAATTATATACAAGTCTGATTACCCTGAACAAGCTATTAATTAAATCACAAATTCTTCAATTCAAAGATTTGGTAGATTATCAGACAAATAATGTCTAACAGTAATTGATTTAACACATCACGATAAGTAGATTGAGTGTGGGCACTCTCAAGTTAACATATGTGATTATACTGCCTAATCTGTTACAGAGTATGTTGTTGCCAAGTAATGTAGAATAGATCCAAAGTAGTAATCCAGAATAGTTTTGAAGAGGCCATTAGAATGATAAACAAATCTGATTACCTTGAACATAATAACAAGCTAAGTGTTTAATATGTCCTATGAAGTCAAAATTGGGCACCATCATGTGGTGAAATTTGGAATTGCATCACATCCAATTTTGCCTGGGAACAAACAGATTACATAAATCTTAGTTTTGAATAAGCCACTCCTTCTCAAACAAGTAAACTCTGCCCATTTTGCGCAGTAGATGTTCTGTTAATATCTAGTATTTATACAAAGTCATAATTTAAATTGCTTTCAACCTTCATTCATCGGTTCAACCAACATTACTCGCTCTTATTACCAACTTGTATTGATTTAACTAAGCGTTTAATACTTCCTATCAGGTCTCAAATCGAGATTTGGCAAAATACAATTTCAGCAAATCCAATTTTGCCAGGGAACAAAAATAGATTAAATAAACTAAATAAGTCCTCTTCCCATTAAATAAATCAGAAAAGTCTGTCTTGTAACCAGTCCTCTTCAAACAAGTAAAGTCTGCCCATTTTGTGCCGTAGATTTTGTGTCTATGCCTAGTATTTAAACAAAATCATAATTTAAACGACTTCTTTCCTTCATTCACTTTGGAAATTTGGAATTGCAGCAAATCGAATTTTGGCAGGGAACAAAAATAGATCAATTAAACTAAATAAGTCTTCTTCCCATTAAATAAATTAAAAAAGTCTGTCTTGTAACCAGTCCTTTTCAAACAAGTAAAGTCTGCCCATTTTGTGCCGTCGATTTTGTGTTAATGCCTAGTATTTATACAAAATCATAATTTAAAGGACTTCATTCCTTCATTCACTTTGGAAATTTGGAATTGCAGCACATCAAATTTTGCCTGGGAAGAAAAGTAGATTAAATAAATTTAATAAGTCTTACTACTTCCCATTAAATAAATTAAATACGTCTTACTTGTTCCCACTCCTTTTCAAAACAGTAGTTTAAAACGAGGGCCCTTCACTCAATCTTTAACCTCAACCCCGCACGTTGTGTTGTATCTGTGAATGTTGGTTGTGGCCAAATGATAGTTTTCTTTCATTCGTTTAGGTTCCAAGAAAACTTGATGTAACTCTACTTTTAACTGCCGTTTCAGATAAGCGGGTATTACGTCGCAGTCAAATGCCGCGGATATGACGTAATTGCCCGAACCTCCGCCAAAATTCAAATCTGTTGGCGCGATGGCCGTGAGCCACTGAGCAGCGACGATTATCAACAGAAATATCTTTATTTTCTGCTTGCAACTGGACCGTCTAGAGCGTACACGGTAAGTAACACTCATTGTGTTTAAGGAGATTTACGTTTGTAATAGCAGAAGTGTAGCCGCGTTGCGTTGTACGTGTGAAAATTGGTCGAGGCGAAATGTTAATGTTTAATTTCATTCCTTTAGGTTCCACGGTGTTTGTTGGCTGCAAGTTTTCCACTGCAAGAAGAGGCTCGTATCATTGACCAGGAGCGAGCTACAATGGTGAGTAGCCATAACATTTATGTTAAACACTTCCTATTTCATGTCTAACAGTACTTGATTTAACAAATAACCATAAATAAATACAGTGTGGGCACTGAAGTTAACATATGTGATTATACTGCCTAATCTGTCACGGAGTAGATTGTTGCAAAGTAATATAAGATCCAAAGTTGTAATTCAGAATAGTTTTCAAAAGAAGGCCATTAGAATTATATACAAGTCTGATTACCCTGAACAAGCTATTAATTAAATCACAAATTCTTCAATTCAAAGATTTGGTAGATTATCAGACAAATAATGTCTAACAGTAATTGATTTAACACATCACGATAAGTAGATTGAGTGTGGGCACTCTCAAGTTAACATATGTGATTATACTGCCTAATCTGTTACAGAGTATGTTGTTGCCAAGTAATGTAGAATAGATCCAAAGTAGTAATCCAGAATAGTTTTGAAGAGGCCATTAGAATGATAAACAAATCTGATTACCTTGAACATAATAACAAGCTAAGTGTTTAATATGTCCTATGAAGTCAAAATTGGGCACCATCATGTGGTGAAATTTGGAATTGCATCACATCCAATTTTGCCTGGGAACAAACAGATTACATAAATCTTAGTTTTGAATAAGCCACTCCTTCTCAAACAAGTAAACTCTGCCCATTTTGCGCAGTAGATGTTCTGTTAATATCTAGTATTTATACAAAGTCATAATTTAAATTGCTTTCAACCTTCATTCATCGGTTCAACCAACATTACTCGCTCTTATTACCAACTTGTATTGATTTAACTAAGCGTTTAATACTTCCTATCAGGTCTCAAATCGAGATTTGGCAAAATACAATTTCAGCAAATCCAATTTTGCCAGGGAACAAAAATAGATTAAATAAACTAAATAAGTCCTCTTCCCATTAAATAAATCAGAAAAGTCTGTCTTGTAACCAGTCCTCTTCAAACAAGTAAAGTCTGCCCATTTTGTGCCGTAGATTTTGTGTCTATGCCTAGTATTTAAACAAAATCATAATTTAAACGACTTCTTTCCTTCATTCACTTTGGAAATTTGGAATTGCAGCAAATCGAATTTTGGCAGGGAACAAAAATAGATCAATTAAACTAAATAAGTCTTCTTCCCATTAAATAAATTAAAAAAGTCTGTCTTGTAACCAGTCCTTTTCAAACAAGTAAAGTCTGCCCATTTTGTGCCGTCGATTTTGTGTTAATGCCTAGTATTTATACAAAATCATAATTTAAAGGACTTCATTCCTTCATTCACTTTGGAAATTTGGAATTGCAGCACATCAAATTTTGCCTGGGAAGAAAAGTAGATTAAATAAATTTAATAAGTCTTACTACTTCCCATTAAATAAATTAAATACGTCTTACTTGTTCCCACTCCTTTTCAAAACAGTAGTTTAAAACGAGGGCCCTTCACTCAATCTTTAACCCCAACCCCGCACGTTGTGTTGTATCTGTGAATGTTGGTTGTGGCCAAATGATAGTTTTCTTTCATTCGTTTAGGTTCCAAGAAAACTTGATGTAACTCTACTTTTAACTGCCGTTTCAGATAAGCGGGTATTACGTCGCAGTCATGTGCCGTGGATATGACGTAATTGCCCGAACCTCCGCCAAAATTCAAATCTGTTGGCGCGATGGCCGTGAGCCACTGAGCAGCGACGATTATCAACAGAAATATCTTTATTTTCTGCTTGCAACTGGACCGTCTAGAGCGTACACGGTAAGTAACACTCATTGTGTTTAAGGAGATTTACGTTTGTAATAGCAGAAGTGTAGCCGCGTTGCGTTGTACGTGTGAAAATTGGTCGAGGCGAAATGTTAATGTTTAATTTCATTCCTTTAGGTTCCACGGTGTTTGTTGGCTGCAAGTTTTCCACTGCAAGAAGAGGCTCGTATCATTGACCAGGAGCGAGCTACAATGGTGAGTAGCCATAACATTTATGTTAAACACTTCCTATTTCATGTCTAACAGTACTTGATTTAACAAATAACCATAAATAAATACAGTGTGGGCACTGAAGTTAACATATGTGATTATACTGCCTAATCTGTCACGGAGTAGATTGTTGCAAAGTAATATAAGATCCAAAGTTGTAATTCAGAATAGTTTTCAAAAGAAGGCCATTAGAATTATATACAAGTCTGATTACCCTTAACATAACAACAAGCTATTAATTAAATCACAAATTCTTCAATTCAAAGATTTGGTAGATTATCAGACAAATAATGTCTAACAGTAATTGATTTAACACATCACGATAAGTAGATTGAGTGTGGGCACTCTCAAGTTAACAGATATGATTATACTGCCTAATCTGTTACAGAGTATGTTGTTGCCAAGTAATGTAGAATAGATCCAAAGTAGTAATCCAGAATAGTTTTGAAGAGGCCATTAGAATAATAAACAAATCTGATTACCTTGAACATAATAACAAGCTAAGTGTTTAATATGTCCTATGAAGTCAAAATTGGGCACCATCATGTGGTGAAATTTGGAATTGCATCACATCCAATTTTGCCTGGGAACAAACAGATTAAATAAATCTTAGTTTTGAATAAGCCACTCCTTCTCAAACAAGTAAACTCTGCCCATTTCGTGCAGTAGATGTTCTGTTAATATCTAGTATTTATACAAAGTCATAATTTAAATTGCTTTCAACCTTCATTCATCGGTTCAACCAACATTACTCGCTCTTATTACCAACTTGTATTGATTTAACTAAGCGTTTAATACTTCCTATCAGGTCTCAAGGCAAGATTTGGCAAAATACAATTTCAGCAAATCCAATTTTGCCAGGGAACAAAAATAGATTAAATAAACTAAATAAGTCTTCTTCCCATTAAATAAATCAGAAAAGTCTGTCTTGTAACCAGTCCTCTTCAAACAAGTAAAGTCTGCCCATTTTGTGCCGTAGATTTTGTGTCTATGCCTAGTATTTAAACAAAATCATAATTTAAACGACTTCTTTCCTTCATTCACTTTGGAAATTTGGAATTGCAGCAAATCGAATTTTGCCAGGGAACAAAAATAGATCAATTAAACTAAATAAGTCTTCTTCCCATTAAATAAATTAAAAAAGTCTGTCTTGTAACCAGTCCTTTTCAAACAAGTAAAGTCTGCCCATTTTGTGCCGTCGATTTTGTGTTAATGCCTAGTATTTATACAAAATCATAATTTAAAGGACTTCATTCCTTCATTCACTTTGGAAATTTGGAATTGCAGCACATCAAATTTTGCCTGGGAAGAAAAGTAGATTAAATAAATTTAATAAGTCTTACTACTTCCCATTAAATAAATTAAATACGTCTTACTTGTTCCCACTCCTTTACAAAAAAGTAGTTTAAAACGAGGTCCCTTCACTCAACCTTTAACCCTATTTATTCACCTTCTAGGCTAAGTGTTAAAGGCTAAGTGTTAAAGGCTAAGTGTTAAAGGCTAAGTGTTAGAGGCTAAGTGCCAGAGGCTAGGCGCCAGAGGCGAGTTTTTGTGGGCTGAAGTTTTAGTGGGGTTAGTGTGAATACAATCCAAAAGAATACAACAGAATACAATACAATAGAATATAATACATAGATTAAATTCAATAGCTCTTACTACTTCCCATTAAATAAATTAAATACGTCTTACTTGTTCCCAATCCTTTTCAAAAAAGTAGTTTAAAACGAGGGCCCTTCACTCAACCTTTAACCTCAACCCCGCACGTCACATTGTGTTGTATCTGTGAATGTTGGTTGTGGCCAAATGATAGTTTTCTTTCATTCGTTTAGGTTCCACGGTGTTTGTTGGCTATGTTTTCCACTGTCAGAAGGATGAAAATACAAAGTACAACGCTTGGACGTGGGCGAAGACGTCACCGGTGAGTCCTTCCTTCCTATTTATTTACCTTCTAGATGCTAGAGGCTAAGTGTTAGAGGCTAAGTGTTAGAGGCTAAGTGTTAAACACAATACGAACAACACAACGATACTGCACTGAACAACACGATACCGCACTGAGAAACACGATACCGCACTGAACAACACGATACCGCACTGAACAACACCATGCCGCACTGAACACCATGCCACACTGAACAACACCATCCCGCACTGAACAACACCATGCCGCACTAAACAACACCATGCCGCACTGAACAACACCATGCCTCACTGAACGACACCATGCCGCACTGAAAGACACCATGCCGCACTGAACGACACCATGCCGCACTGAAAGACACCATCCCGCACTGAACACCATGCCGCACTGAACAACACCATCCTGCACTGAACAACACCATCCCGCACTGAACAACACCATGCCGCACTGAACAACATTATGCCGCACTGAACATTATGCCGCACTGAACAACACCATGCCGCACTGAACAACACCATGCCGCACTGAACAACATTATGCCGCACTGAACAACACCATGCCGCACTGAACAACACCATGCCGCACTGAACAACACCATGCCGCACTGAACAACATTATGCCGCACTGAACAACACCATGCCGCACTGAACAACACCATCCTGCACTGAACAACACCATTCCGCATTGAACACCATGCCGCACTGAACAACACCATCCCGCACTGAACAACACCATCCCGCACTGAACAACACCATGCCGCACTGAACAACATTATGCCGCACTGAACAACATTATGCCGCACTGAACAACACCATGCCGCACTGAACAACACCATGCCGCACTGAACAACACCATGCCGCACTGAACAACATTATAACGCACTGAACAACACCATCCCGCACTGAACAACACCATGCCGCACTAAACAACATTATGCCGCACTGAACAACATTATGCCGAAATGAACAACACCATGCCGCACTGAACAACACCATGCCGCACTGAACAACACCATCCTGCACTGAACAACACCATCCCGCACTGAACAACACCATGCCGCACTGAACAACACCATGCCGCACTGAACAACACCATGCCGCAATGAACAACACCATCCCGCACTGAACAACATTATGCCGCACTGAACAACATTATGCCGCACTGAACAACACCATGCCGCACTGAACAACACCATGCCGCACTGAACAACACCATCCTGCACTGAACAACACCATCCCGCACTGAACAACACCATGCCGCACTGAACAACATTATGGCGCACTGAACAACATTATGCCGCACTGAACAACACCATGCCGCACTGAACAACACCATGCCGCACTGAACAACACCATGCCGCAATGAACAACACCATCCCGCACTGAACAACACCATGCCGCACTGAGCAACACCATGCCGCACTGAACAACACCATCCTGCACTGAACAACACCATGCCGCACTGAACAACACCATTCCGCACTGAACAACACCATGCCGCACTGAACAACATTACGCTGCACTGAACAACACCATGCCGCACTGAACAACACCATGCCGCACTGAACAACACCATGCCGCATTGAACAACACCATGCCGCATTGAACAACACCATGCCGCACTGAACAACACCATCCTGCACTGAACAACACCATGCCGCATTGAACAACACCATGCCGCACTGAACAACACCATCCTGCACTGAACAACACCATCCCGCACTGAACAACACCATCCCGCATTGAACAACACCATCCTGCACTGAACAACACCATGCCGCACTGAACAACACCATGCCGCACTGAACAACACCATTCCGCACTGAACAACACCATGCCGCACTGAACAACACCATCCTGCACTGAACAACACCATCCCGCACTGAACAACACCATGCCGCATTGAACAACACCATCCTGCACTGAACAACGCCATCCTGCACTGAACAACACCATGCCGCACTGAACAACACCATGCCGCACTGAACAACACCATGCCGCACTGAACAACACCATGCCGCACTGAACAACATTATGCCGCACTGAACAACATTATGTCGCACTGAACAACACCATGCCGCACTGAACAACACCATGCCGCACTGAACAACATTATGCCGCACTGAAAAACACCATGCCGCACTGAACACCATCCCGCACTGAACAACACCATGCCGCATTGAACAACACCATGCCGCACTGAACAACACCATGCTGCACTGAACAACATTATGCTGCACTGAACAACACGATCCTGCATTGAACAACACCATGCCGCACTGAACAACACCATCCTGCACTGAACAACACCATCCTGCACTGAACAACACCACCCCGCACTGAACAACACGATCCCGCATTGAACACCATCCCGCACTGAACAACACCATGCCGCACTGAACAACACCATTCCGCACTGAACAACACCATGCCGCACTGAACAACACCATGCCGCACTGAACAACACCATGCCGCACTGAACAACACCATGCCGCACTGAACAACATTATGCCGCACTGAACAACACCATGCCGCACTGAACAACACCATCCCGCACTGAACAACACCATGCCGCATTGAACAACACCATGCCGCACTGAACAACACCATCCTGCACTGAACAACACCATCCCGCACTAAACAACACCATGCCGCACTGAACAACATTATGGCGCACTGGACAACATTATGCCGCACTGAACAACACCATGCCGCACTGAACAACACCATGCCGCACTGAACAACACCATGCCGCACTGAACAACACCATGCCGCACTGAACAACATTATGCCGCACTGAACAACACCATGCCGCACTGAACAACACCATGCCGCACTGAACAACACGATCCCGCATTGAACAACACCATCCTGCACTGAACAACACCATGCCGCACTGAACAACACCATGCCGCACTGAACAACACCATTCCGCACTGAACAACACCATGCCGCACTGAACGACACCATCCTGCACTGAACAACACCATCCCGCACTGAACAACACCATGCCGCATTAAACAACACCATGCCGCACTGAACAACACCATCCTGCACTGAACAACACCATGCCGCACTGAACAACACCATGCCGCACTGAACAACACCATGCCGCACTGAACAACATTATGCCGCACTGAACAACATTATGCCGCACTAAACAACATTATGTCGCACTGAACAACACCATGCCGCACTGAACAACACCATGCTGCACTGAACAACATTATGCCGCACTGAACAACACGATCCCGCATTGAACAACACCATCCCGCAGTGAACAACACCATGCCGCATTGAACAACACCATGCCGCACTGAACAACACCATGCTGCACTGAACAACATTATGCTGCACTGAACAACACGATCCTGCATTGAACAACACCATGCCGCACTGAACAACACCATCCTGCACTGAACAACACCATGCCGCACTGAACAACACCATGCCGCACTGAATAACATTATGCCGCACTGAAAAACACCATGCCGCACTGAACAACACCATCCCGCACTGAACAACACCATGCCGCATTGAACAACACCATGCCGCACTGAACAACACCATGCTGCACTGAACAACATTATGCTGCACTGAACAACACGATCCTGCATTGAACAACACCATGCCGCACTGAACAACACCATCCTGCACTGAACAACACCATCCTGCACTGAACAACACCACCCCGCACTGAACAACACGATCCCGCATTGAACAACACCATCCCGCACTGAACAACACCATGCCGCACTGAACAACACCATTCCGCACTGAACAACACCATGCCGCACTGAACAACACCATGCCGCACTGAACAACACCATGCCGCACTGAACAACACCATGCCGCACTGAACAACATTATGCCGCACTGAACAACACCATGCCGCACTTAACAACACCATCCCGCACTGAACAACACCATGCCGCATTGAACAACACCATGCCGCACTGAACAACACCATCCTGCACTGAACAACACCATCCCGCACTAAACAACACCATGCCGCACTGAACAACATTATGGCGCACTGGACAACATTATGCCGCACTGAACAACACCATGCCGCACTGAACAACACCATGCCGCACTGAACAACACCATGCCGCACTGAACAACACCATGCCGCACTGAACAACATTATGCCGCACTGAACAACACCATGCCGCACTGAACAACACCATGCCGCACTGAACAACACGATCCCGCATCGAACAACACCATCCTGCACTGAACAACACCATGCCGCACTGAACAACACCATGCCGCACTGAACAACACCATTCCGCACTGAACAACACCATGCCGCACTGAACAACACCATCCTGCACTGAACAACACCATCCCGCACTGAACAACACCATGCCGCATTGAACAACACCATGCCGCACTGAACAACACCATCCTGCACTGAACAACACCATGCCGCACTGAACAACACCATGCCGCACTGAACAACACCATGCCGCACTGAACAACATTATGCCGCACTGAACAACATTATGCCGCACTAAACAACATTATGTCGCACTGAACAACACCATGCCGCACTGAACAACACCATGCTGCACTGAACAACATTATGCCGCACTGAACAACACGATCCCGCATTGAACAACACCATCCCGCACTGAACAACACCATGCCGCATTGAACAACACCATGCCGCACTGAACAACACCATGCTGCACTGAACAACATTATGCTGCACTGAACAACACGATCCTGCATTGAACAACACCATGCCGCACTGAACAACACCATCCTGCACTGAACAACACCTTTCCACACTGAACAACACCATGCCGCACTGAACAACATTATGCCGCACTGAACAACACCATGCCGCACTGAACAACACCATGCCGCACTGAACAACACCATGCCGCACTGAACAACACCATGCCGCAATGAACAACACCATCCCGCACTGAACAACACCATGCCGCATTGAACAACACCATGCCGCACTGAACAACACCATCCCGCACTGAACAACACCACCCCGCACTGAACAACACGATCCCGCATTGAACAACACCATCCCGGACTGAACAACACCATGCCGCACTGAACAACACCATTCCGCACTGAACAACACCATGCCGCACTGAACAACACCATGCCGCACTGAACAACACCATGCCGCACTGAACAACACCATGCCGCACTGAACAACATTATGCCGCACTGAACAACACCATGCCGCACTGAACAACACCATCCCGCACTGAACAACACCATGCCGCATTGAACAACACCGTGCCGCACTGAACAACACCATCCTGCACTGAACAACACCATCCCGCACTGAACAACACCATGCCGCACTGAACAACATTATGGCGCACTGAACAACATTATGCCGCACTGAACAACACCATGCCGCACTGAACAACACCATGCCGCACTGAACAACACCATGCCGCACTGAACAACATTATGCCGCACTGAACAACATTATGCCGCACTGAACAACACCATGCCGCACTGAACAACACCATGCCGCACTGAACAACACCATGCCGCACTGAACAACACGACGTCGCACTGAACAACACGACGCCGCACAGAACAACACGACGCCGCACAGAATAACACAATACCGCACAGAACAACACAATACCGCACAAACAGTTTTAGATAATATTACGTCGCAGTCATGTGACGCGGACATGACGTCAATAGGCGGAACTCACGGCAAAATTATAATCCGTGGGCGTGGCTTGCAACAGGAAGTAGGAAAGCGGCAGTTCTGGCAAACAAGACACAGCTGTTAGTAACACGATGACTAACAAGGCAAATATTTTTGTTTTCAGCTTGCAACTTGACCGTCTAGAGCGTACAAGGTAATTACAACTGTTTTTTTTTAGCCCTGAAAAGCAAGGGAGTGTGGCGTTTGGGAGGAATGTCGAACTCGGCGTCTGCTTCCAGCCACAGACGCCAAATTTCGACGATTATTTCGACTGGTCAACGGTTGTAAATTATTGCGTTGACTAAAAACTTTATTTAACTCTACTCTTAACTTTGCCGTTTCAGATATGCGGGTATTACACCGCGGAAATGACGTCAATAGGCTGAACTCTCGCCAAAATTCAAATCTGTGGGCGCAATGGCCTTGAGCGAGACACCGGATACAAACACGACGATTATCAACAGAAATATCTTTATTTTCCGCTTGCAAGTGGACCGTCTAGAGCGTACACGGTAAGTACAACTCATTGTGTTTAAAAAGATTTACGTTTGTGTAGTTTGCGTTGCGTTGTATCTGTGAATGTTGGTTGAGGCTAAATGTTAATGTTTAATTTCATTCCTTTAGGTTCCACGGTGTTTGTTGGCTGTATGTTTTCCACTGCAAGAAGAGGCTCGTATCATTGACCAGCAGGAGCTACAATGGTGAGTACCCCTTTCGTCTTCCATTTATGTTAAACACTTCCTATTTCATGTCTAACAGTACTCGATTTAACAAATAACCATAAATAAATACAGTGTGGGCAGTCACGTTAACATATGTGATTATCCTGCCTAATATGTTTATCACAAATATGTCACTAATCACTAATATGTTTATTTGTTTATCACAACACCTTTGGACCTTCAGCAATCGATTATTTACCTTCATCTACATAGAGACAGAACGATGGTGTCTTAAACATCTCATTCATTTCACCAAATAACTTCACGCAGGTGGATAACGGCCGTCTCGGTCACGCTATGTTGCGTGATGCAGTTTTGAAGAACCAAATGCATTTATTCAATGAATAAGTCAAGCTAGTTCTATGTTTATGATGTTGTAAGTTACGGTACCGATTGAAGTTGAGTTCGAAGCCAGTGGAAAACAGCGCTGCGTTTGTGCTCTCCAGGTACAAATGTTGTGATCTCTGACTGACGACCGGGCGAGACTCGAGTAAGAGATGTCCAAACGAGCTCCGGCAGGGCGGGCCAAGGCGGAGCGAACGGACGCCCTTCAGGCCGCCAATGACGAGCTGAGAACCAAACTGATGGACGTCCAGTTAGAACTTCAGCAGGAGAAGAACAAGGTGAAAACCTCAACAGACAGACACTGCCTGCCTCCCTGCCTGCCTCCCTGCCTGCCTCCCTGCCTGCCTCCCTCCCTCCCTCCCAGTTTTCCCGATGTAGATTAGACATGCGTGTGCCATGACTGTGTCAGCCTACATCAACAAATGCACCGAGGACGTCAGCACCACTAAGAATATCATCACCCGGGGCAACCAACGACCCTGGATGACTGAGGAGGTACGTCAAACGCTACGAGCGCGGAACTCTGCCTTCAAGTCTGGCGACAAGGAGACACTGAGGACAGCGAGAGCCAACTTGAACCGTGCCATCAGGATAGCGAAGCGAGACCGCAGTCGAAAATTTCAGGATCGTTTCCACGACGTCAAAAACATCAGGAGTATGTGGCAAGGCATACGGGCGATTACAGACTACAACTCACCCTCCCCCCCCCCGGTGGGTGTAGTTGATGCTGACTTTCTAAATGGTCTAAATAACTTCTTTGGGAGGTTCGAGGCACTAAACGGCACTCCAGCAGTTAAAACTGTCCCCCATCAGGAAGAGGAGGTACTCTGCCTTGACTCCGCCGATGTGTTGAAGACCCTGAGGAGAGTCAACCCCTGTAAGGCCCCTGGCCCCGACAACATTCCTGGGCGTGTGTTCAGGGAATGTGCAAGTCATCTGGCTGGGGTCATCACAGACATTTTTAACACCTCGCTGGGCCAAGCCACAGTGCCGGCGTGCTTTAAGACTGCCTCCATCATTCCGGTGCCGAAGAAACCTCAAATCACCTCATTTAATGATTACCGGCCTGTTGCACTGACTCCGGTTATGATGAAGTGCTTCGAAAGGCTGCTTAAAGGTCACATCGTTTCCAGACTCCCCCTATTATTTGACCCGTTCCAGTTTGCCGACCGGCAAAACCGCTCCACTCAGGACGCCATCTCCTCCGTTCTTCACCTGAGCCTGGCTCACCTGGAGGAGAAGAACACCCATGTGCGGAGGCTGTTCCTGGACTTCAGCTCAGCGTTTAACACCATCATCCCACAGCATCTGGTAGGAAAATTGGAACACCTGGGCTTCAACACACCCCTTCGCAACTGGCTGCTAGACTTCCTCACCAACAGACCTCAGTCAGTCCGGGTCGGACAGAACACCTCTGATGTCATCACCCTCAGCACAGGCTCCCTTCAGGGCTGCGTCCTGAGCCCCCTGCTGTGCACCCTGATGACACACGACTGCGTCCTCAGGTTCACCACCAATCACATCGTGAAGTCAGCAGACGACACAACGGTGGTGGGGCTCATCAGAGACAACAACGACCTGGACTACAGAGAGGAGGTGGAGCAGCTGGTGGGCTGGTGCAGAGAAAACAGCCTGATCCTGAATGAGGAGAAGATGAAGGAGATCATCGTCGACTTCAGGAAAAAACAGCCTCACCACGCTCCACTGATCATCAACAGCTCAGCTGTGGAGGTGGTCAGCACCACCAAATTCCTGGGGGTCCACATCACAGAAGACCTCACCTGGACTATGAACACTACGGCACTGGTCAAGAGGGCACAGAAGCGCTTGTACTTCCTGCGGAGGATGAGGAGAGCCCACCTGCCCCCACCCATCATGAGGACGTTCTACAGGAGCACCATAGAGAGCATTCTGACAAGCTGTCTCTCTGTGTGGTGTGGAGGCTGCACCGCCTCCGATTGGAAGAACGTGAGGAGAGTGGTGAGGACAGCAGAGAGGATCATAGGGGCTCCTCTTCCCTCCATTCAGGACATTTCATCTCAGCGCTGCATGTCCCGTGCCCGTAACATCATCAATGACCCATCACACCCCCACCATGGACTGTTCTCCCTGCTGCCCTCTGGGAAGAGGTTTGCAGCATCCGCTGCAGGTCCACCAGGTTCTGCAACAGCTTTTTCCCTGCTGTCATCAGACTGTTGAACACTAGAACTGTTGAGCTCTAAACTGAACTCTGCATCACACATTCACAGAACTGTACTTTATGACACTACGGACCTCTATCTTGCACTATCTCGCACTACCAACTTTACTGAACTTGTATAAACCCTTTAAATAGAAGTTTAATACATGGTTTAGCATTCCTCTGCACACTCTTGAATACTGTTTTGCCTACTTGCACTATTGCATAATTATCACTGCTGCACTTTATACTTATTTTTAATATATATATATATATATATATATAGTATATATGTATATATATATATTTTCATAGGATATGTTACTTCTATTCAACTGCAATATCACTACTTTGTTGTAAGACGTATGCAACGGAATTTCGTTTTGTATGCACCATGTGCAGACAAGATGACAATAAAGTTTGTCTAAGTCTAAGTCATGTCAGGTCAGCTGTCTGGAGAGAGAGAGAAGTCAGGACCTGCGGGCGGAGCACCACCGTGCCACCGCCGCCATGACGGAACTCAAAAGCAAACTCCATGAGGAGAAGCAGAAAGAGTTAGCCATTACCAGGGAGACATTACTGCGGCAGCATGAAATGGAGCTGATGAGAGTGATCAAAATCAAAGATGGAGAGATCCAGCGACTGAATGCCTTGGTCCTCAGCCTGAGGGACGGCTCCATGGACAAGGTGATCCGCTCTATCCGTGTCTGACTATCCGCACGCCACGTCGGGCTTCGATGCGGCCGCTACCGTATTGTGTAGCTTGTCCCCAGTAAGCGTCGCGGCGCTCCGTTGCGGTCTCAACGGCCCGGTGTGGCGCAATGTCTGCTCAGGTGAGGAGGGGGGGCGCTTTGCTGGCGGAGGTGGAGGAGACGCGGCGGTGTCGGGAGACCGAGCGGTGTCGCCTCCACCAGGAGCGCGGAAGAAGCCCTGGCAGCGGCCCAGCAGGCCTGGCAGTCCCGAGCGGCCGAGCTCCTCCCGATCGGCTCATCACCAGCATCGGGAGGAGCTGAGCCGAACCAAGAGAGACTGCGAGAGGGAGATCCGCCGACTGGTAGGACTGATCAGATGCGCGGTGCGTGGCTATGTTCCCAATTTCGTTGTATACCTGCAGTGCAATGACACCTAAGGCATTCTATTCTATTCTATTTCACAAGAAGAAAATGTCCGGTTGCTCGCTTCGCTTTTGTCACAGCAAAGGTGTTCTAGTCGATTCCAGAAAAAAATTGGCCGGTTGCTCTCTTTGTTTTTGTCACAATTCTGGCAAATGAGTTTGCCCGCCTGCCTGAGCGCTCCCCGTTTGTACATCCAGACGGATGAGATCAAGCTGAAAGACAGAGCGGTTAGTGTTTTGGATGAAGCCCTGGGGCCGGCCACGTCCACCGCCTTCAGCTGCAGACTCAGGCTGCCGAGCAGCAGATCGCTGCCCTGAGGGATTCCCAAAGGGCGGGCCTAAACTACCCTGGAAGTGGGGTCAACGCCGCTACTAGCAATCCTCTTCATTGCGTAAGCCACCTCATCACACACTTGCAGTACGCATGACTTAGTTCGTTGCTGGAGGAAGGTAGCACAAAAACAGTTTTGAACTTTGAACGAGTGCTTGTGTGTGTGTGTTGCGGGGCGTTTTCAGTCTCAGGAGGATCGGGACACGCGACGGTTTCATCTGAAAATCGCTGAGCTCAGCGCAGTCATCAGGAAACTGGAGGATCGAAACGCCCTGCTTTCTGAAGAGCGCAATGAACTGGTAATTTATTGACGGCACGCTTGAAGGTTTGCGCTACGTTTGATGCGCGCCATCCAGCGAGGCACCCATTGCGCTTGCTTATTAGTTGAGCGGCGCGGCGAGTCGGTTGCCTGGTAGATGTCTTTTATTGGGAGCCAAAGCCACGATTCCGTTCAAACCGATGCAAAAGGAATGGATACGTTCTGGCCCGCGTGTTGTGCGTCTTTCACATCCCGCACTTCATGCTTGCAGCTAAAGCGACTGAGAGAAACAGAAAGCCAATTTCTGCCACTCCTGTACAAAAACAAACGCCTGAGCAGGAAGAATGAAGAACTCTCGCTGGTGCTGTGTCGCCTTGAAAACAAAGTGCGCTTTGTCACCCAGGAGAACGAGGAGATGGCAAGCTTGGTAAGTCGACGCGGACAACGGCGGCGTGCCAACAGAGTCCACTGCATTTGTGTTCCACAGAGAAGGCCTAGTTCGCTCAATGACCTGGACCGCGGTTGCGGCCAGCAGGACGGTGAAATGGAGTTCCTTCAAGTTGTGGAGCAGCGGCACATCATCGACGACTTGTCCAAGGTCTTCAGGCAGGCGACTCGGTGCACGTACGGCAGCGCCGCGCTCGCTCGCTGTCGCCAGGAAACCTTTTCCGTCCAAAGCTTGGCCGGCGGCCGCCATCCAAAAAATTGGCCCCTTAAATTCCGACCTTTCAAGCAGGAGCATTGTGCGCACGCGTTTGAACACGCTTTAGACTTGTTTTGCCGTTTTCAGCAGCTCAAAGCTCCCGTTTTGTCAGCGCCTTTGCCACTCGCTGTGCGCTGAAAACGACGGACTTGCCCGGCTGCTCAGCCCGTCAACCATGAGCCGCGAGCGCGACGTCATTGTCCGTAGGCAGCTAGTGGCAAAATGCACCCTGTTAGAGTTGCGCTCGCTCCAATTTATTTTGCAAGAACCACACGGGAGACAAGTAAGTTCTTTTGGACACCTGCAGGTGGAGAGTCCATCCGTTGTACGAATGAAGTCTGACTCTCGGCTCCTGCACGAGCATTTTAATTAAGAGAAACAGGGTGGGTGTAAGAGTGGATTGAATAGAGGAAGCCCTTGACCTCTAGTCAAAACATAGCAAGGGGTGTTTTACGACTTTGTGTAGGAAGGGATAAGCGATAGGGATAAATAAGGGATAAATAATATTATTTATTACAGGTCGCAGTCAAAGTCAAAGCAACACAATGATACGATAAAGATAATCTGGAAAACCCTGACACACCCTGTAGTTGTCACTTTTGGAAAAGACGAGCGTCCCTCCAATCATCGCCGGTGACGTGTTTTTCAGGCTCTGGAGACAGGAGCTCATGTCAGAAATGTCATTGTGAGTCGCGTTTGTTTCTGCGCCGGAGCCGTTCGTTCCCTTTGCATCCAAAGAATCTCAAAGGCGGATTATTTGTGTCGACAGGAGAGAGATTTGCTGCTACGATACCGACGTCGAGAATCTCTGAGGAGGAACAAAGCGTGAGGTCCTGCAAGGTGAGTCTGTTTGTTTGCGGCTGCTTGGTGTTGCGCAAGATGAAATGGCCTTTTTCTCGCTATCGTTCCTCTCGTCGATTCATCGTGAGGTGTCGCTTCAGTTTGTTCAGAGAGATGTTTGCTTCCGCGCCCGCAGGTCATCGAAACATTTTACGGCTACGACGAAGACGTGTTGGTGGACTCGGACGGATCGTCCTTGTCTTTTCACACCGACAGAACCCCCGACACGGAACCCGAAGAGGTAGCCCGCCATTTCTGCCAGCGTATTGGCACCAAACATTCCTCTTCAGCCTGGAATCGGACTCGTCTTTGCGTCGCGGGTGCTTTGTCGCCGGTCTGACTGATTCTGGTACTAGTGCTGTGTTGCATTGGTGTGTGCATGAAGAGGCGGAGCTTCGCTACCGCCAGCTGACGCAAGAATATCAAGCGCTGCAACGAGCCTACGCTCTGCTAGCCCAGACCAGCGAAAGGGGACTACGACGCCGAGAAGGAGATCAAGGTGGCGCCCCTTCCCGCAACCCCCGGCCGGGTCGCAGCCTCCCCGTTCTCACCCAGCCTCGGGTGTTCTCTGGTCTGAAAGGAGGAGGAGGAGCCTCCCTCCTCCTCCTTTCAGACCAGAGAAAAGCTGATGGTAGAAATGGGTCACTATCAAAGCAGAGTAGCAGATCTGGAGTCAGCGCTGAAGCAACAAGGACAGGTAAGCTCATCAATGAGCACACCTTTTTCTCAGACAAAATAGCTACATTCTTCAGTCACTCATCCGTCTGGCATTACTGGACCAACCCCCCCCCCCCCCCCCCCCCGAACGTGGCTGGGAAAATGCGGAGAAAAGCAAATGTCATTTTCCAGTCAACCAAAGAATTTGTGGATGAAAATGACACAACATTCCAAAGCTGTCCACGCGTTTGTCTCTTCTAGAATGTCAAGTGGGTGGAGGAGAAGCAGCTGCTGCGTCAGAGCAATCAGCAGTTGGCCGAAAAGGTGACGGAAAGAAAGGCGCTGGGCGGAGTCGCTTGGCGTCACACCTGTCGGGAAGCCCCGCAGATGAGGTCTGACTGTCTTTTCAGGTCAGGCGGATGGAGGCGGAAGAAACGCGTCTGAAAGAGCACATCCAGGATATCCGAGACCAAAACGAACTGCTTGAGTTCCGCATCCTGGAGCTGGAGGTGGGAAGACTCGCACAAGCGTGTTGAGGCCAGAGATGTGACGGACGGACGGACGGACGGACGGACGGATGCATGCCTCTGCCTTTCAGGAGAGGGAGTGGCGCTCCCCCGTCTTGAAGTTTCTGCAAGTCCGTTTCCCAGACGGCCTCAGCCCTTTGCAGATCTACTGCGAGGCCGAGGGCGTGAGCGTACGTAAGGCGTCCCTCGCAACCCTAACCTTAACCCGAGGTCCCAGAACACCTTACATTGCTCCTTGCGCCTTTCCCCCGGACATCGTCATCAGTGATCTGATGAAGAAGCTGGACATCCTGGGCTATAACGCCGTAAGTGTATGTCGAACTCCTTATGTTCGCACTCCACGAGACTCGGCGGCTCAAATGTGACTTTTGGAAGGCTTTGCGCTGAAAGAAGCTTGTTGACGCTGTGCCTTTGGGCTCTTGCAGAATCTCACCAACGAGGAGCAGGTGGTCGTGATTCACGCCAGGACCCTTCTCACCCTAGCCGAGAAGGTAACGCGCACGTCCACGCACGCTCTCGCATTCTGCTTATGTGACAGCAGCCTTTCCTCAGTGGTTAGAATACATCAAAGTGACCAAGTCAGCACTTCAACAGAAGATGTTGGACATTGAAAGTGAGAAGGTAGACAGACACGCGACATCAGCCAAGGGGAACTCCGGCAATGTGCCCCAACAATTCTGACCTTGAGCTGTGCTAGGATATGTTCTGCAAGCAGAAGGGCTACCTGGATGAAGAGTTGGACTTCAGGAAGTGTTCCATGGACCAGGCTCATAAGGTAAGCCGCCCTCAAATCTCCCGCCGGACCACTGATGGACGAGGATTGCGGCCCAGAGGATCCTGGAGCTGAAGGCCATGTTGTACGAGGCGCTACCGCAGCGGGACTGCCCCGCCACGGACGGCGAAAAAGCCAGCCACGCTGGCGTGAATGACGTGCTGACGGCGGATCAGAGATAAGAGCTTAGGAGCGCCGTGGACCAATGGAAGCGAGCCCTGATGTGCGAGTTGAGGGAGCGCGACGCTTGCATCCTCCAAGAGAGAATGGATCTGCTGCACAGCGCGCAACAGGTAAGGGCCCAAAGCCAGCCCGGCACTTACTTGCACGCTTAGTGGCTTTTGAATGCCACTTTCCATTTGTCCGTCCTAGAGGAACAAAGAGCTGAAAGAATTCATCGAAGCTCAGAAGAGACAAATCAAACAATTGGAGGAGAAGTTTCTGTTTCTCTTTCTATTCTTCTCCTTGGCCTTCATTCTGTGGCCCTAACACCAGCTGGTGAGTGAGCTCCAGCGGCACCGCACTCGACACCTCCGATACACTGCCAGTCGGTCTCAGACGTTGGCAGACGCTCCGATGCCAACGTATACCCCCCGCCACGGTGACAGAGGCACCGCGTCACACCGGCGCTCATCCAATCAGAAGGCAGGAAAAGCAAATTCACATGCAGGGCACTTTTGAACCAGAAGAGAGCGCCACAAAAAACGGTTGTTGCCCCAAACGCGCACTAAAAAGGGTCAGAATAACAAGAGTCCCACTGGCCAGCCGGGGCCACCCGTCCAGCTGTTTCTTCAGGGGGGAAAAAAATTGGAGTCACCGGTGAGTACATTTTGCATTTAGCTCTGCTTTTCTGCTTCTGTCTTCAAGTGTGTGGCATCCTGCGATCAAAGAGTCAGCCAACCCCAAAGCGGTTGACCTCAACGTCCCACCACCATGCCTACCAGAGCAGGTGACGTGATGCTTTGGACATCCTTCCGTCTCAGATGCCCAAAAGTACTCTTTGCCACATCTGCGGCAATACGGTGTCTTTTCAAAGGTGCAAATAAATCCAGCGTGGGCGGAACACGCACGTCTTCGGTTTTTCCCGCTTTGTTTGTGTGACAGCTGTTGTGAAAATTTTATACAAATAAAGTTGTATAGTACAGGTTTGGCCAAGCCGCAACTCCCGAACCGCATGCGGCTCTTTTATGTTCATATCAACATTTGTGTGTGTGTGTGTGTGTGGGGGGGGGGGGGGGTTGTGCGTGTTGGCTTCACTTGAGTTCAATTTGGTATTTTGGTCAAAAGCGCATGTGGTGAAATTCCACAAAGTAGGATGGGCAAACACATTTCTTTAAACTATGAGTGTCAATTGGGCTCTCGAAATGGCAGGGAAAAGATGCACAGCAAAACGAAAATACGTAGATGAACACAGGACGTTTTAATCAGAGTGGGAAAGTTTCTATTTTTTGTTGAACGTGATGGCAAACCATTCTGCCTGATATGTCAGACCTCAGCGCATTTCAAAGATTCAAATCTTCAGCGCCATGCACTTCAGCTCACTCCATGCTAACATTGATCAGGCGTCGAACCCGCATCATCATGCTTAAGAGGTGGCCATGCTAACCAGTGCGCCATTATGTCAACGCATAATAACTAAGTCTACTGGTCAAAACAGCGGTTACTATATGACGTCGCTACGTCGTGGTCACGTGACGCAGACAAGACGTCAATGGACGTGGGCAGAGTTAACTTGTTTAAAAGGGAGTAGGCAGAAGAAATATTTAATTTATTTAAATCTATTTTGAGTGCACACCATTATGCCAATGCATAACAACTGTAAATATACTAAACAAAACAGCGGTTGCTATATGACATCTGCCACGTCGTGGTCACGTGACATACGTGACGTCGATGGGCGTAACTTTCGCCGGAATTCAAATCCGCGGGGAGAGTTAACTTGTTTAAAAGAGAGTGGGCAGAAGAATTATTTAATTTATTTAAATCTATTTGGTGTGTGCGCCATTATGTCAATGCATAACAACTGTAAGTCTACTAAACAAAACAGCGGTTGCTATTTGACGTCTGCCACGTCGTGGTCACGTGACGCGGACGTGACGTCGACGCCTACTTTACATCCCACCGATCACAGGACTCCTCGGCTGCATAACCGTGCCCCCTTCCCAACCAATCGGATTTGCTATACGCGAAAACGACGCCAATGGAAAGAGCTTCCGCTCAAATTTAAATCCGTGGGCGTGGCTCGCAGCAGGAAGTAGGAAAATGGCGGCGATGTTGACAAAGACACAGCGGATGGTAACATACGACTAACAAGAGAAATATTTTTATTTTCTGCTTGCAACTGGACCGTCCAGAGCGTACACGGTAAGTACAACTCATCGTTTTTAAAAAGAAGTACTTTTGTTGCCCTGAAAAGCGAGTGAGCGTGGCGTTTGTGGGGGACGTCGAATTTCGACGATTCTTTCTGGTCAACGGTTGTAAATGATTGTGTTGATTAAAAAAGAAAACTTGATGTAACTCTACTTTTAACTGCCGTTTCAGATAGATTTGGAATTGCAACACATCCAATTTTGCCTAGAGCGTACACGGTAAGTAACACTCGTTGTGTTTAAGGAGATTTACGTTTGTAATAGCAGAAGTGTAGCCGCGTTGCGTTGTACGTGTGAATGTTGGTCCGGGCGAAATGTTAATGTTTAATTTCATTCCTTTAGGTTCCACGGTGTTTGTTGGCTGCAAGTTTTCCACTGCAAGAAGAGGCTCATATCATTGACCAGGAGCGAGCTACAATGGTGAGTAGCCATAACATTTATGTTAAACACTTCCTATTTCATGTCTAACAGTACTTGATTTAACAAATAACCATAAATAAATACAGTGTGGGCACTGAAGTTAACATATGTGATTATACTGCCTAATCTGTCACCGAGTAGATTGTTGCAAAGTAATATAAGATCCAAAGTTGTAATTCAGAATAGTTTTCAAAAGAAGGCCATTAGAATTATATACAAGTCTGATTACCCTGAACAAGCTATTAATTAAATCACAAATTCTTCAATTCAAAGATTTGGTAGATTATCAGACAAATAATGTCTAACAGTAATTGATTTAACACATCACGATAAGTAGATTGAGTGTGGGCACTCTCAAGTTAACATATGTGATTATACTGCCTAATCTGTTACAGAGTATGTTGTTGCCAAGTAATGTAGAATAGATCCAAAGTAGTAATCCAGAATAGTTTTGAAGAGGCCATTAGAATGATAAACAAATCTGATTACCTTGAACATAATAACAAGCTAAGTGTTTAATATGTCCTACGAAGTCAAAATTGGGCACCATCATGTGGTGAAATTTGGAATTGCATCACATCCAATTTTGCCTGGGAACAAACAGATTACATAAATCTTAGTTTTGAATAAGCCACTCCTTCTCAAACAAGTAAACTCTGCCCATTTTGCGCAGTAGATGTTCTGTTAATATCTAGTATTTATACAAAGTCATAATTTAAATTGCTTTCAACCTTCATTCATCGGTTCAACCAACATTACTCGCTCTTCTTACCAACTTGTATTGATTTAACTAAGCGTTTAATACTTCCTATCAGGTCTCAAATCGAGATTTGGCAAAATACAATTTCAGCAAATCCAATTTTGCCAGGGAACAAAAATAGATTAAATAAACTAAATAAGTCCTCTTCCCATTAAATAAATCAGAAAAGTCTGTCTTGTAACCAGTCCTCTTCAAACAAGTAAAGTCTGCCCATTTTGTGCCGTAGATTTTGTGTCTATGCCTAGTATTTAAACAAAATCATAATTTAAACGACTTCTTTCCTTCATTCACTTTGGAAATTTGGAATTGCAGCAAATCGAATTTTGGCAGGGAACAAAAATAGATCAATTAAACTAAATAAGTCTTCTTCCCATTAAATAAATTAAAAAAGTCTGTCTTGTAACCAGTCCTTTTCAAACAAGTAAAGTCTGCCCATTTTGTGCCGTCGATTTTGTGTTAATGCCTAGTATTTATACAAAATCATAATTTAAAGGACTTCATTCCTTCATTCACTTTGGAAATTTGGAATTGCAGCACATCAAATTTTGCCTGGGAAGAAAAGTAGATTAAATAAATTTAATAAGTCTTACTACTTCCCATTAAATAAATTAAATACGTCTTACTTGTTCCCACTCCTTTTCAAAACAGTAGTTTAAAACGAGGGCCCTTCACTCAATCTTTAACCTCAACCCCGCACGTTGTGTTGTATCTGTGAATGTTGGTTGTGGCCAAATGATAGTTTTCTTTCATTCGTTTAGGTTCCAAGAAAACTTGATGTAACTCTACTTTTAACTGCCGTTTCAGATAAGCGGGTATTACGTCGCAGTCAAATGCCGCGGATATGACGTAATTGCCCGAACCTCCGCCAAAATTCAAATCTGTTGGCGCGATGGCCGTGAGCCACTGAGCAGCGACGATTATCAACAGAAATATCTTTATTTTCTGCTTGCAACTGGACCGTCTAGAGCGTACACGGTAAGTAACACTCATTGTGTTTAAGGAGATTTACGTTTGTAATAGCAGAAGTGTAGCCGCGTTGCGTTGTACGTGTGAAAATTGGTCGAGGCGAAATGTTAATGTTTAATTTCATTCCTTTAGGTTCCACGGTGTTTGTTGGCTGCAAGTTTTCCACTGCAAGAAGAGGCTCGTATCATTGACCAGGAGCGAGCTACAATGGTGAGTAGCCATAACATTTATGTTAAACACTTCCTATTTCATGTCTAACAGTACTTGATTTAACAAATAACCATAAATAAATACAGTGTGGGCACTGAAGTTAACATATGTGATTATACTGCCTAATCTGTCACGGAGTAGATTGTTGCAAAGTAATATAAGATCCAAAGTTGTAATTCAGAATAGTTTTCAAAAGAAGGCCATTAGAATTATATACAAGTCTGATTACCCTGAACAAGCTATTAATTAAATCACAAATTCTTCAATTCAAAGATTTGGTAGATTATCAGACAAATAATGTCTAACAGTAATTGATTTAACACATCACGATAAGTAGATTGAGTGTGGGCACTCTCAAGTTAACATATGTGATTATACTGCCTAATCTGTTACAGAGTATGTTGTTGCCAAGTAATGTAGAATAGATCCAAAGTAGTAATCCAGAATAGTTTTGAAGAGGCCATTAGAATGATAAACAAATCTGATTACCTTGAACATAATAACAAGCTAAGTGTTTAATATGTCCTATGAAGTCAAAATTGGGCACCATCATGTGGTGAAATTTGGAATTGCATCACATCCAATTTTGCCTGGGAACAAACAGATTACATAAATCTTAGTTTTGAATAAGCCACTCCTTCTCAAACAAGTAAACTCTGCCCATTTTGCGCAGTAGATGTTCTGTTAATATCTAGTATTTATACAAAGTCATAATTTAAATTGCTTTCAACCTTCATTCATCGGTTCAACCAACATTACTCGCTCTTATTACCAACTTGTATTGATTTAACTAAGCGTTTAATACTTCCTATCAGGTCTCAAATCGAGATTTGGCAAAATACAATTTCAGCAAATCCAATTTTGCCAGGGAACAAAAATAGATTAAATAAACTAAATAAGTCCTCTTCCCATTAAATAAATCAGAAAAGTCTGTCTTGTAACCAGTCCTCTTCAAACAAGTAAAGTCTGCCCATTTTGTGCCGTAGATTTTGTGTCTATGCCTAGTATTTAAACAAAATCATAATTTAAACGACTTCTTTCCTTCATTCACTTTGGAAATTTGGAATTGCAGCAAATCGAATTTTGGCAGGGAACAAAAATAGATCAATTAAACTAAATAAGTCTTCTTCCCATTAAATAAATTAAAAAAGTCTGTCTTGTAACCAGTCCTTTTCAAACAAGTAAAGTCTGCCCATTTTGTGCCGTCGATTTTGTGTTAATGCCTAGTATTTATACAAAATCATAATTTAAAGGACTTCATTCCTTCATTCACTTTGGAAATTTGGAATTGCAGCACATCAAATTTTGCCTGGGAAGAAAAGTAGATTAAATAAATTTAATAAGTCTTACTACTTCCCATTAAATAAATTAAATACGTCTTACTTGTTCCCACTCCTTTTCAAAACAGTAGTTTAAAACGAGGGCCCTTCACTCAATCTTGAACCCCAACCCCGCACGTTGTGTTGTATCTGTGAATGTTGGTTGTGGCCAAATGATAGTTTTCTTTCATTCGTTTAGGTTCCAAGAAAACTTGATGTAACTCTACTTTTAACTGCCGTTTCAGATAAGCGGGTATTACGTCGCAGTCATGTGCCGTGGATATGACGTAATTGCCCGAACCTCCGCCAAAATTCAAATCTGTTGGCGCGATGGCCGTGAGCCACTGAGCAGCGACGATTATCAACAGAAATATCTTTATTTTCTGCTTGCAACTGGACCGTCTAGAGCGTACACGGTAAGTAACACTCATTGTGTTTAAGGAGATTTACGTTTGTAATAGCAGAAGTGTAGCCGCGTTGCGTTGTACGTGTGAAAATTGGTCGAGGCGAAATGTTAATGTTTAATTTCATTCCTTTAGGTTCCACGGTGTTTGTTGGCTGCAAGTTTTCCACTGCAAGAAGAGGCTCGTATCATTGACCAGGAGCGAGCTACAATGGTGAGTAGCCATAACATTTATGTTAAACACTTCCTATTTCATGTCTAACAGTACTTGATTTAACAAATAACCATAAATAAATACAGTGTGGGCACTGAAGTTAACATATGTGATTATACTGCCTAATCTGTCACGGAGTAGATTGTTGCAAAGTAATATAAGATCCAAAGTTGTAATTCAGAATAGTTTTCAAAAGAAGGCCATTAGAATTATATACAAGTCTGATTACCCTTAACATAACAACAAGCTATTAATTAAATCACAAATTCTTCAATTCAAAGATTTGGTAGATTATCAGACAAATAATGTCTAACAGTAATTGATTTAACATCACGATAAGTAGATTGAGTGTGGGCACTCTCAAGTTAACAGATATGATTATACTGCCTAATCTGTTACAGAGTATGTTGTTGCCAAGTAATGTAGAATAGATCCAAAGTAGTAATCCAGAATAGTTTTGAAGAGGCCATTAGAATAATAAACAAATCTGATTACCTTGAACATAATAACAAGCTAAGTGTTTAATATGTCCTATGAAGTCAAAATTGGGCACCATCATGTGGTGAAATTTGGAATTGCATCACATCCAATTTTGCCTGGGAACCAACAGATTAAATAAATCTTAGTTTTGAATAAGCCACTCCTTCTCAAACAAGTAAACTCTGCCCATTTCGCGCAGTAGATGTTCTGTTAATATCTAGTATTTATACAAAGTCATAATTTAAATTGCTTTCAACCTTCATTCATCGGTTCAACCAACATTACTCGCTCTTATTACCAACTTGTATTGATTTAACTAAGCGTTTAATACTTCCTATCAGGTCTCAAGGCAAGATTTGGCAAAATACAATTTCAGCAAATCCAATTTTGCCAGGGAACAAAAATAGATTAAATAAACTAAATAAGTCTTCTTCCCATTAAATAAATCAGAAAAGTCTGTCTTGTAACCAGTCCTCTTCAAACAAGTAAAGTCTGCCCATTTTGTGCCGTAGATTTTGTGTCTATGCCTAGTATTTAAACAAAATCATAATTTAAACGACTTCTTTCCTTCATTCACTTTGGAAATTTGGAATTGCAGCAAATCGAATTTTGCCAGGGAACAAAAATAGATCAATTAAACTAAATAAGTCTTCTTCCCATTAAATAAATTAAAAAAGTCTGTCTTGTAACCAGTCCTTTTCAAACAAGTAAAGTCTGCCCATTTTGTGCCGTCGATTTTGTGTTAATGCCTAGTATTTATACAAAATCATAATTTAAAGGACTTCATTCCTTCATTCACTTTGGAAATTTGGAATTGCAGCACATCAAATTTTGCCTGGGAAGAAAAGTAGATTAAATAAATTTAATAAGTCTTACTACTTCCCATTAAATAAATTAAATACGTCTTACTTGTTCCCACTCCTTTACAAAAAAGTAGTTTAAAACGAGGTCCCTTCACTCAACCTTTAACCCTATTTATTCACCTTCTAGGCTAAGTGTTAAAGGCTAAGTGTTAAAGGCTAAGTGTTAAAGGCTAAGTGTTAGAGGCTAAGTGCCAGAGGCTAGGCGCCAGAGGCGAGTTTTTGTGGGCTGAAGTTTTAGTGGGGTTAGTGTGAATACAATCCAAAAGAATACAACAGAATACAATACAATAGAATATAATACATAGATTAAATTCAATAGCTCTTACTACTTCCCATTAAATAAATTAAATACGTCTTACTTGTTCCCAATCCTTTTCAAAAAAGTAGTTTAAAACGAGGGCCCTTCACTCAACCTTTAACCTCAACCCCGCACGTCACATTGTGTTGTATCTGTGAATGTTGGTTGTGGCCAAATGATAGTTTTCTTTCATTCGTTTAGGTTCCACGGTGTTTGTTGGCTATGTTTTCCACTGTCAGAAGGATGAAAATACAAAGTACAACGCTTGGACGTGGGCGAAGACGTCACCGGTGAGTCCTTCCTTCCTATTTATTTACCTTCTAGATGCTAGAGGCTAAGTGTTAGAGGCTAAGTGTTAGAGGCTAAGTGTTAAACACAATACGAACAACACAACGATACTGCACTGAACAACACGATACCGCACTGAGAAACACGATACCGCACTGAATAACACGATACCGCACTGAACAACACCATGCCGCACTGAACACCATGCCACACTGAACAACACCATCCCGCACTGAACAACACCATGCCGCACTAAACAACACCATGCCGCACTGAACAACACCATGCCTCACTGAACGACACCATGCCGCACTGAAAGACACCATGCCGCACTGAACGACACCATGCCGCACTGAAAGACACCATCCCGCACTGAACACCATGCCGCACTGAACAACACCATCCTGCACTGAACAACACCATCCCGCACTGAACAACACCATGCCGCACTGAACAACATTATGCCGCACTGAACATTATGCCGCACTGAACAACACCATGCCGCACTGAACAACACCATGCCGCACTGAACAACATTATGCCGCACTGAACAACACCATGCCGCACTGAACAACACCATGCCGCACTGAACAACACCATGCCGCACTGAACAACATTATGCCGCACTGAACAACACCATGCCGCACTGAACAACACCATCCTGCACTGAACAACACCATTCCGCATTGAACACCATGCCGCACTGAACAACACCATCCCGCACTGAACAACACCATGCCGCATTGAACAACACCATCCTGCACTGAACAACGCCATCCTGCACTGAACAACACCATGCCGCACTGAACAACACCATGCCGCACTGAACAACACCATGCCGCACTGAACAACACCATGCCGCACTGAACAACATTATGCCGCACTGAACAACATTATGTCGCACTGAACAACACCATGCCGCACTGAACAACACCATGCCGCACTGAACAACATTATGCCGCACTGAAAAACACCATGCCGCACTGAACAACACCATCCCGCACTGAACAACACCATGCCGCATTGAACAACACCATGCCGCACTGAACAACACCATGCTGCACTGAACAACATTATGCTGCACTGAACAACACGATCCTGCATTGAACAACACCATGCCGCACTGAACAACACCATCCTGCACTGAACAACACCATCCTGCACTGAACAACACCACCCCGCACTGAACAACACGATCCCGCATTGAACACCATCCCGCACTGAACAACACCATGCCGCACTGAACAACACCATTCCGCACTGAACAACACCATGCCGCACTGAACAACACCATGCCGCACTGAACAACACCATGCCGCACTGAACAACACCATGCCGCACTGAACAACATTATGCCGCACTGAACAACACCATGCCGCACTGAACAACACCATCCCGCACTGAACAACACCATGCCGCATTGAACAACACCATGCCGCACTGAACAACACCATCCTGCACTGAACAACACCATCCCGCACTAAACAACACCATGCCGCACTGAACAACATTATGGCGCACTGGACAACATTATGCCGCACTGAACAACACCATGCCGCACTGAACAACACCATGCCGCACTGAACAACACCATGCCGCACTGAACAACACCATGCCGCACTGAACAACATTATGCCGCACTGAACAACACCATGCCGCACTGAACAACACCATGCCGCACTGAACAACACAATCCCGCATTGAACAACACCATCCTGCACTGAACAACACCATGCCGCACTGAACAACACCATGCCGCACTGAACAACACCATTCCGCACTGAACAACACCATGCCGCACTGAACGACACCATCCTGCACTGAACAACACCATCCCGCACTGAACAACACCATGCCGCATTAAACAACACCATGCCGCACTGAACAACACCATCCTGCACTGAACAACACCATGCCGCACTGAACAACACCATGCCGCACTGAACAACACCATGCCGCACTGAACAACATTATGCCGCACTGAACAACATTATGCCGCACGAAACAACATTATGTCGCACTGAACAACACCATGCCGCACTGAACAACACCATGCTGCACTGAACAACATTATGCCGCACTGAACAACACGATCCCGCATTGAACAACACCATCCCGCAGTGAACAACACCATGCCGCATTGAACAACACCATGCCGCACTGAACAACACCATGCTGCACTGAACAACATTATGCTGCACTGAACAACACGATCCTGCATTGAACAACACCATGCCGCACTGAACAACACCATCCTGCACTGAACAACACCATGCCGCACTGAACAACACCATGCCGCACTGAACAACATTATGCCGCACTGAAAAACACCATGCCGCACTGAACAACACCATCCCGCACTGAACAACACCATGCCGCATTGAACAACACCATGCCGCACTGAACAACACCATGCTGCACTGAACAACATTATGCTGCACTGAACAACACGATCCTGCATTGAACAACACCATGCCGCACTGAACAACACCATCCTGCACTGAACAACACCATCCTGCACTGAACAACACCACCCCGCACTGAACAACACGATCCCGCATTGAACAACACCATCCCGCACTGAACAACACCATGCCGCACTGAACAACACCATTCCGCACTGAACAACACCATGCCGCACTGAACAACACCATGCCGCACTGAACAACACCATGCCGCACTGAACAACACCATGCCGCACTGAACAACATTATGCCGCACTGAACAACACCATGCCGCACTGAACAACACCATCCCGCACTGAACAACACCATGCCGCATTGAACAACACCATGCCGCACTGAACAACACCATCCTGCACTGAACAACACCATCCCGCACTAAACAACACCATGCCGCACTGAACAACATTATGGCGCACTGGACAACATTATGCCGCACTGAACAACACCATGCCGCACTGAACAACACCATGCCGCACTGAACAACACCATGCCGCACTGAACAACACCATGCCGCACTGAACAACATTATGCCGCACTGAACAACACCATGCCGCACTGAACAACACCATGCCGCACTGAACAACACGATCCCGCATCGAACAACACCATCCTGCACTGAACAACACCATGCCGCACTGAACAACACCATGCCGCACTGAACAACACCATTCCGCACTGAACAACACCATTCCGCACTGAACAACACCATCCTGCACTGAACAACACCATCCTGCACTGAACAACACCATCCCGCACTGAACAACACCATGCCGCATTGAACAACACCATGCCGCACTGAACAACACCATCCTGCACTGAACAACACCATGCCGCACTGAACAACACCATGCCGCACTGAACAACATTATGCCGCACTGAACAACATTATGCCGCACTGAACAACATTATGCCGCACTAAACAACATTATGTCGCACTGAACAACACCATGCCGCACTGAACAACACCATGCTGCACTGAACAACATTATGCCGCACTGAACAACACGATCCCGCATTGAACAACACCATCCCGCAGTGAACAACACCATGCCGCATTGAACAACACCATGCCGCACTGAACAACACCATGCTGCACTGAACAACATTATGCTGCACTGAACAACACGATCCTGCATTGAACAACACCATGCCGCACTGAACAACACCATCCTGCACTGAACAACACCTTTCCACACTGAACAACACCATGCCGCACTGAACAACATTATGCCGCACTGAACAACACCATGCCGCACTGAACAACACCATGCCGCACTGAACAACACCATGCCGCACTGAACAACACCATGCCGCAATGAACAACACCATCCCGCACTGAACAACACCATGCCGCATTGAACAACACCATGCCGCACTGAACAACACCATCCCGCACTGAACAACACCACCCCGCACTGAACAACACGATCCCGCATTGAACAACACCATCCCGGACTGAACAACACCATGCCGCACTGAACAACACCATTCCGCACTGAACAACACCATGCCGCACTGAACAACACCATGCCGCACTGAACAACACCATGCCGCACTGAACAACACCATGCCGCACTGAACAACATTATGCCGCACTGAACAACACCATGCCGCACTGAACAACACCATCCCGCACTGAACAACACCATGCCGCATTGAACAACACCGTGCCGCACTGAACAACACCATCCTGCACTGAACAACACCATCCCGCACTGAACAACACCATGCCGCACTGAACAACATTATGGCGCACTGAACAACATTATGCCGCACTGAACAACACCATGCCGCACTGAACAACACCATGCCGCACTGAACAACACCATGCCGCACTGAACAACATTATGCCGCACTGAACAACATTATGCCGCACTGAACAACACCATGCCGCACTGAACAACACCATGCCGCACTGAACAACACCATGCCGCACTGAACAACACGACGTCGCACTGAACAACACGACGCCGCACAGAACAACACGACGCCGCACAGAATAACACAATACCGCACAGAACAACACAATACCGCACAAACAGTTTTAGATAATATTACGTCGCAGTCATGTGACGCGGACATGACGTCAATAGGCGGAACTCACGGCAAAATTATAATCCGTGGGCGTGGCTTGCAACAGGAAGTAGGAAAGCGGCAGTTCTGGCAAACAAGACACAGCTGTTAGTAACACGATGACTAACAAGGCAAATATTTTTGTTTTCAGCTTGCAACTTGACCGTCTAGAGCGTACAAGGTAATTACAACTGTTTTTTTTTAGCCCTGAAAAGCAAGGGAGTGTGGCGTTTGGGAGGAATGTCGAACTCGGCGTCTGCTTCCAGCCACAGACGCCAAATTTCGACGATTATTTCGACTGGTCAACGGTTGTAAATTATTGCGTTGACTAAAAACTTTATTTAACTCTACTCTTAACTTTGCCGTTTCAGATATGCGGGTATTACACCGCGGAAATGACGTCAATAGGCTGAACTCTCGCCAAAATTCAAATCTGTGGGCGCAATGGCCTTGAGCGAGACACCGGATACAAACACGACGATTATCAACAGAAATATCTTTATTTTCCGCTTGCAAGTGGACCGTCTAGAGCGTACACGGTAAGTACAACTCATTGTGTTTAAAAAGATTTACGTTTGTGTAGTTTGCGTTGCGTTGTATCTGTGAATGTTGGTTGAGGCTAAATGTTAATGTTTAATTTCATTCCTTTAGGTTCCACGGTGTTTGTTGGCTGTATGTTTTCCACTGCAAGAAGAGGCTCGTATCATTGACCAGCAGGAGCTACAATGGTGAGTACCCCTTTCGTCTTCCATTTATGTTAAACACTTCCTATTTCATGTCTAACAGTACTCGATTTAACAAATAACCATAAATAAATACAGTGTGGGCAGTCACGTTAACATATGTGATTATCCTGCCTAATATGTTTATCACAAATATGTCACTAATCACTAATATGTTTATTTGTTTATCACAACACCTTTGGACCTTCAGCAATCGATTATTTACCTTCATCTACATAGAGACAGAACGATGGTGTCTTAAACATCTCATTCATTTCACCAAATAACTTCACGCAGGTGGATAACGGCCGTCTCGGTCACGCTATGTTGCGTGATGCAGTTTTGAAGAACCAAATGCATTTATTCAATGAATAAGTCAAGCTAGTTCTATGTTTATGATGTTGTAAGTTACGGTACCGATTGAAGTTGAGTTCGAAGCCAGTGGAAAACAGCGCTGCGTTTGTGCTCTCCAGGTACAAATGTTGTGATCTCTGACTGACGACCGGGCGAGACTCGAGTAAGAGATGTCCAAACGAGCTCCGGCAGGGCGGGCCAAGGCGGAGCGAACGGACGCCCTTCAGGCCGCCAATGACGAGCTGAGAACCAAACTGATGGACGTCCAGTTAGAACTTCAGCAGGAGAAGAACAAGGTGAAAACCTCAACAGACAGACACTGCCTGCCTCCCTGCCTGCCTCCCTGCCTGCCTCCCTGCCTGCCTCCCTCCCTCCCTCCCAGTTTTCCCGATGTAGATTAGACATGCGTGTGCCATGACTGTGTCAGCCTACATCAACAAATGCACCGAGGACGTCAGCACCACTAAGAATATCATCACCCGGGGCAACCAACGACCCTGGATGACTGAGGAGGTACGTCAAACGCTACGAGCGCGGAACTCTGCCTTCAAGTCTGGCGACAAGGAGACACTGAGGACAGCGAGAGCCAACTTGAACCGTGCCATCAGGATAGCGAAGCGAGACCGCAGTCGAAAATTTCAGGATCGTTTCCACGACGTCAAAAACATCAGGAGTATGTGGCAAGGCATACGGGCGATTACAGACTACAACTCACCCTCCCCCCCCCCGGTGGGTGTAGTTGATGCTGACTTTCTAAATGGTCTAAATAACTTCTTTGGGAGGTTCGAGGCACTAAACGGCACTCCAGCAGTTAAAACTGTCCCCCATCAGGAAGAGGAGGTACTCTGCCTTGACTCCGCCGATGTGTTGAAGACCCTGAGGAGAGTCAACCCCTGTAAGGCCCCTGGCCCCGACAACATTCCTGGGCGTGTGTTCAGGGAATGTGCAAGTCATCTGGCTGGGGTCATCACAGACATTTTTAACACCTCGCTGGGCCAAGCCACAGTGCCGGCGTGCTTTAAGACTGCCTCCATCATTCCGGTGCCGAAGAAACCTCAAATCACCTCATTTAATGATTACCGGCCTGTTGCACTGACTCCGGTTATGATGAAGTGCTTCGAAAGGCTGCTTAAAGGTCACATCGTTTCCAGACTCCCCCTATTATTTGACCCGTTCCAGTTTGCCGACCGGCAAAACCGCTCCACTCAGGACGCCATCTCCTCCGTTCTTCACCTGAGCCTGGCTCACCTGGAGGAGAAGAACACCCATGTGCGGAGGCTGTTCCTGGACTTCAGCTCAGCGTTTAACACCATCATCCCACAGCATCTGGTAGGAAAATTGGAACACCTGGGCTTCAACACACCCCTTCGCAACTGGCTGCTAGACTTCCTCACCAACAGACCTCAGTCAGTCCGGGTCGGACAGAACACCTCTGATGTCATCACCCTCAGCACAGGCTCCCTTCAGGGCTGCGTCCTGAGCCCCCTGCTGTGCACCCTGATGACACACGACTGCGTCCTCAGGTTCACCACCAATCACATCGTGAAGTCAGCAGACGACACAACGGTGGTGGGGCTCATCAGAGACAACAACGACCTGGACTACAGAGAGGAGGTGGAGCAGCTGGTGGGCTGGTGCAGAGAAAACAGCCTGATCCTGAATGAGGAGAAGATGAAGGAGATCATCGTCGACTTCAGGAAAAAACAGCCTCACCACGCTCCACTGATCATCAACAGCTCAGCTGTGGAGGTGGTCAGCACCACCAAATTCCTGGGGGTCCACATCACAGAAGACCTCACCTGGACTATGAACACTACGGCACTGGTCAAGAGGGCACAGAAGCGCTTGTACTTCCTGCGGAGGATGAGGAGAGCCCACCTGCCCCCACCCATCATGAGGACGTTCTACAGGAGCACCATAGAGAGCATTCTGACAAGCTGTCTCTCTGTGTGGTGTGGAGGCTGCACCGCCTCCGATTGGAAGAACGTGAGGAGAGTGGTGAGGACAGCAGAGAGGATCATAGGGGCTCCTCTTCCCTCCATTCAGGACATTTCATCTCAGCGCTGCATGTCCCGTGCCCGTAACATCATCAATGACCCATCACACCCCCACCATGGACTGTTCTCCCTGCTGCCCTCTGGGAAGAGGTTTGCAGCATCCGCTGCAGGTCCACCAGGTTCTGCAACAGCTTTTTCCCTGCTGTCATCAGACTGTTGAACACTAGAACTGTTGAGCTCTAAACTGAACTCTGCATCACACATTCACAGAACTGTACTTTATGACACTACGGACCTCTATCTTGCACTATCTCGCACTACCAACTTTACTGAACTTGTATAAACCCTTTAAATAGAAGTTTAATACATGGTTTAGCATTCCTCTGCACACTCTTGAATACTGTTTTGCCTACTTGCACTATTGCATAATTATCACTGCTGCACTTTATACTTATTTTTAATATATATATATATATATATATATATAGTATATATGTATATATATATATTTTCATAGGATATGTTACTTCTATTCAACTGCAATATCACTACTTTGTTGTAAGACGTATGCAACGGAATTTCGTTTTGTATGCACCATGTGCAGACAAGATGACAATAAAGTTTGTCTAAGTCTAAGTCATGTCAGGTCAGCTGTCTGGAGAGAGAGAGAAGTCAGGACCTGCGGGCGGAGCACCACCGTGCCACCGCCGCCATGACGGAACTCAAAAGCAAACTCCATGAGGAGAAGCAGAAAGAGTTAGCCATTACCAGGGAGACATTACTGCGGCAGCATGAAATGGAGCTGATGAGAGTGATCAAAATCAAAGATGGAGAGATCCAGCGACTGAATGCCTTGGTCCTCAGCCTGAGGGACGGCTCCATGGACAAGGTGATCCGCTCTATCCGTGTCTGACTATCCGCACGCCACGTCGGGCTTCGATGCGGCCGCTACCGTATTGTGTAGCTTGTCCCCAGTAAGCGTCGCGGCGCTCCGTTGCGGTCTCAACGGCCCGGTGTGGCGCAATGTCTGCTCAGGTGAGGAGGGGGGGCGCTTTGCTGGCGGAGGTGGAGGAGACGCGGCGGTGTCGGGAGACCGAGCGGTGTCGCCTCCACCAGGAGCGCGGAAGAAGCCCTGGCAGCGGCCCAGCAGGCCTGGCAGTCCCGAGCGGCCGAGCTCCGATCGGCTCATCACCAGCATCGGGAGGAGCTGAGCCGAACCAAGAGAGACTGCGAGAGGGAGATCCGCCGACTGGTAGGACTGATCAGATGCGCGGTGCGTGGCTATGTTCCCAATTTCGTTGTATACCTGCAGTGCAATGACACCTAAGGCATTCTATTCTATTCTATTTCACAAGAAGAAAATGTCCGGTTGCTCGCTTCGCTTTTGTCACAGCAAAGGTGTTCTAGTCGATTCCAGAAAAAAATTGGCCGGTTGCTCTCTTTGTTTTTGTCACAATTCTGGCAAATGAGTTTGCCCGCCTGCCTGAGCGCTCCCCGTTTGTACATCCAGACGGATGAGATCAAGCTGAAAGACAGAGCGGTTAGTGTTTTGGATGAAGCCCTGGGGCCGGCCACGTCCACCGCCTTCAGCTGCAGACTCAGGCTGCCGAGCAGCAGATCGCTGCCCTGAGGGATTCCCAAAGGGCGGGCCTAAACTACCCTGGAAGTGGGGTCAACGCCGCTACTAGCAATCCTCTTCATTGCGTAAGCCACCTCATCACACACTTGCAGTACGCATGACTTAGTTCGTTGCTGGAGGAAGGTAGCACAAAAACAGTTTTGAACTTTGAACGAGTGCTTGTGTGTGTGTGTTGCGGGGCGTTTTCAGTCTCAGGAGGATCGGGACACGCGACGGTTTCATCTGAAAATCGCTGAGCTCAGCGCAGTCATCAGGAAACTGGAGGATCGAAACGCCCTGCTTTCTGAAGAGCGCAATGAACTGGTAATTTATTGACGGCACGCTTGAAGGTTTGCGCTACGTTTGATGCGCGCCATCCAGCGAGGCACCCATTGCGCTTGCTTATTAGTTGAGCGGCGCGGCGAGTCGGTTGCCTGGTAGATGTCTTTTATTGGGAGCCAAAGCCACGATTCCGTTCAAACCGATGCAAAAGGAATGGATACGTTCTGGCCCGCGTGTTGTGCGTCTTTCACATCCCGCACTTCATGCTTGCAGCTAAAGCGACTGAGAGAAACAGAAAGCCAATTTCTGCCACTCCTGTACAAAAACAAACGCCTGAGCAGGAAGAATGAAGAACTCTCGCTGGTGCTGTGTCGCCTTGAAAACAAAGTGCGCTTTGTCACCCAGGAGAACGAGGAGATGGCAAGCTTGGTAAGTCGACGCGGACAACGGCGGCGTGCCAACAGAGTCCACTGCATTTGTGTTCCACAGAGAAGGCCTAGTTCGCTCAATGACCTGGACCGCGGTTGCGGCCAGCAGGACGGTGAAATGGAGTTCCTTCAAGTTGTGGAGCAGCGGCACATCATCGACGACTTGTCCAAGGTCTTCAGGCAGGCGACTCGGTGCACGTACGGCAGCGCCGCGCTCGCTCGCTGTCGCCAGGAAACCTTTTCCGTCCAAAGCTTGGCCGGCGGCCGCCATCCAAAAAATTGGCCCCTTAAATTCCGACCTTTCAAGCAGGAGCATTGTGCGCACGCGTTTGAACACGCTTTAGACTTGTTTTGCCGTTTTCAGCAGCTCAAAGCTCCCGTTTTGTCAGCGCCTTTGCCACTCGCTGTGCGCTGAAAACGACGGACTTGCCCGGCTGCTCAGCCCGTCAACCATGAGCCGCGAGCGCGACGTCATTGTCCGTAGGCAGCTAGTGGCAAAATGCACCCTGTTAGAGTTGCGCTCGCTCCAACTTATTTTGCAAGAACCACACGGGAGACAAGTAAGTTCTTTTGGACACCTGCAGGTGGAGAGTCCATCCGTTGTACGAATGAAGTCTGACTCTCGGCTCCTGCACGAGCATTTTAATTAAGAGAAACAGGGTGGGTGTAAGAGTGGATTGAATAGAGGAAGCCCTTGACCTCTAGTCAAAACATAGCAAGGGGTGTTTTACGACTTTGTGTAGGAAGGGATAAGCGATAGGGATAAATAAGGGATAAATAATATTATTTATTACAGGTCGCAGTCAAAGTCAAAGCAACACAATGATACGATAAAGATAATCTGGAAAACCCTGACACACCCTGTAGTTGTCACTTTTGGAAAAGACGAGCGTCCCTCCAATCATCGCCGGTGACGTGTTTTTCAGGCTCTGGAGACAGGAGCTCATGTCAGAAATGTCATTGTGAGTCGCGTTTGTTTCTGCGCCGGAGCCGTTCGTTCCCTTTGCATCCAAAGAATCTCAAAGGCGGATTATTTGTGTCGACAGGAGAGAGATTTGCTGCTACGATACCGACGTCGAGAATCTCTGAGGAGGAACAAAGCGTGAGGTCCTGCAAGGTGAGTCTGTTTGTTTGCGGCTGCTTGGTGTTGCGCAAGATGAAATGGCCTTTTTCTCGCTATCGTTCCTCTCGTCGATTCATCGTGAGGTGTCGCTTCAGTTTGTTCAGAGAGATGTTTGCTTCCGCGCCCGCAGGTCATCGAAACATTTTACGGCTACGACGAAGACGTGTTGGTGGACTCGGACGGATCGTCCTTGTCTTTTCACACCGACAGAACCCCCGACACGGAACCCGAAGAGGTAGCCCGCCATTTCTGCCAGCGTATTGGCACCAAACATTCCTCTTCAGCCTGGAATCGGACTCGTCTTTGCGTCGCGGGTGCTTTGTCGCCGGTCTGACTGATTCTGGTACTAGTGCTGTGTTGCATTGGTGTGTGCATGAAGAGGCGGAGCTTCGCTACCGCCAGCTGACGCAAGAATATCAAGCGCTGCAACGAGCCTACGCTCTGCTAGCCCAGACCAGCGAAAGGGGACTACGACGCCGAGAAGGAGATCAAGGTGGCGCCCCTTCCCGCAACCCCCGGCCGGGTCGCAGCCTCCCCGTTCTCACCCAGCCTCGGGTGTTCTCTGGTCTGAAAGGAGGAGGAGGAGCCTCCCTCCTCCTCCTTTCAGACCAGAGAAAAGCTGATGGTAGAAATGGGTCACTATCAAAGCAGAGTAGCAGATCTGGAGTCAGCGCTGAAGCAACAAGGACAGGTAAGCTCATCAATGAGCACACCTTTTTCTCAGACAAAATAGCTACATTCTTCAGTCACTCATCCGTCTGGCATTACTGGACCAACCCCCCCCCCCCCCCCCCCCCCCCCCCGAACGTGGCTGGGAAAATGCGGAGAAAAGCAAATGTCATTTTCCAGTCAACCAAAGAATTTGTGGATGAAAATGACACAACATTCCAAAGCTGTCCACGCGTTTGTCTCTTCTAGAATGTCAAGTGGGTGGAGGAGAAGCAGCTGCTGCGTCAGAGCAATCAGCAGTTGGCCGAAAAGGTGACGGAAAGAAAGGCGCTGGGCGGAGTCGCTTGGCGTCACACCTGTCGGGAAGCCCCGCAGATGAGGTCTGACTGTCTTTTCAGGTCAGGCGGATGGAGGCGGAAGAAGCGCGTCTGAAAGAGCACATCCAGGATATCCGAGACCAAAACGAACTGCTTGAGTTCCGCATCCTGGAGCTGGAGGTGGGAAGACTCGCACAAGCGTGTTGAGGCCAGAGATGTGACGGACGGACGGACGGACGGACGGATGCATGCCTCTGCCTTTCAGGAGAGGGAGTGGCGCTCCCCCGTCTTGAAGTTTCTGCAAGTCCGTTTCCCAGACGGCCTTAGCCCTTTGCAGATCTACTGCGAGGCCGAGGGCGTGAGCGTACGTAAGGCGTCCCTCGCAACCCTAACCTTAACCCGAGGTCCCAGAACACCTTACATTGCTCCTTGCGCCTTTCCCCCGGACATCGTCATCAGTGATCTGATGAAGAAGCTGGACATCCTGGGCTATAACGCCGTAAGTGTATGTCGAACTCCTTATGTTCGCACTCCACGAGACTCGGCGGCTCAAATGTGACTTTTGGAAGGCTTTGCGCTGAAAGAAGCTTGTTGACGCTGTGCCTTTGGGCTCTTGCAGAATCTCACCAACGAGGAGCAGGTGGTCGTGATTCACGCCAGGACCCTTCTCACCCTAGCCGAGAAGGTAACGCGCACGTCCACGCACGCTCTCGCATTCTGCTTATGTGACAGCAGCCTTTCCTCAGTGGTTAGAATACATCAAAGTGACCAAGTCAGCACTTCAACAGAAGATGTTGGACATTGAAAGTGAGAAGGTAGACAGACACGCGACATCAGCCAAGGGGAACTCCGGCAATGTGCCCCAACAATTCTGACCTTGAGCTGTGCTAGGATATGTTCTGCAAGCAGAAGGGCTACCTGGATGAAGAGTTGGACTTCAGGAAGTGTTCCATGGACCAGGCTCATAAGGTAAGCCGCCCTCAAATCTCCCGCCGGACCACTGATGGACGAGGATTGCGGCCCAGAGGATCCTGGAGCTGGAGGCCATGTTGTACGAGGCGCTACCGCAGCGGGACTGCCCCGCCACGGACGGCGAAAAAGCCAGCCACGCTGGCGTGAATGACGTGCTGACGGCGGATCAGAGAGAAGAGCTTAGGAGCGCCGTGGACCAATGGAAGCGAGCCCTGATGTGCGAGTTGAGGGAGCGCGACGCTTGCATCCTCCAAGAGAGAATGGATCTGCTGCACAGCGCGCAACAGGTAAGGGCCCAAAGCCAGCCCGGCACTTACTTGCACGCTTACTGGCTTTTGAATGCCACTTTCCATTTGTCCGTCCTAGAGGAACAAAGAGCTGAAAGAATTCATCGAAGCTCAGAAGAGACAAATCAAACAATTGGAGGAGAAGTTTCTGTTTCTCTTTCTATTCTTCTCCTTGGCCTTCATTCTGTGGCCCTAACACCAGCTGGTGAGTGAGCTCCAGCGGCACCGCACTCGACACCTCCGATACACTGCCAGTCGGTCTCAGACGTTGGCAGACGCTCCGATGCCAACGTATACCCCCCGCCACGGTGACAGAGGCACCGCGTCACACCGGCGCTCATCCAATCAGAAGGCAGGAAAAGCAAATTCACATGCAGGGCACTTTTGAACCAGAAGAGAGCGCCACAAAAAACGGTTGTTGCCCCAAACGCGCACTAAAAAGGGTCAGAATAACAAGAGTCCCACTGGCCAGCCGGGGCCACCCGTCCAGCTGTTTCTTCAGGGGGGAAAAAAATTGGAGTCACCGGTGAGTACATTTTGCATTTAGCTCTGCTTTTCTGCTTCTGTCTTCAAGTGTGTGGCATCCTGCGATCAAAGAGTCAGCCAACCCCAAAGCGGTTGACCTCAACGTCCCACCACCATGCCTACCAGAGCAGGTGACGTGATGCTTTGGACATCCTTCCGTCTCAGATGCCCAAAAGTACTCTTTGCCACATCTGCGGCAATACGGTGTCTTTTCAAAGCTGCAAATAAATCCAGCGTGGGCGGAACACGCACGTCTTCGGTTTTTCCCGCTTTGTTTGTGTGACAGCTGTTGTGAAAATTTTATACAAATAAAGTTGTATAGTACAGGTTTGGCCAAGCCGCAACTCCCGAACCGCATGCGGCTCTTTTATGTTCATATCAACATTTGTGTGTGTGTGTGTGTGTGGGGGGGGGGGGGGGGGGGGGGGTTGTGCGTGTTGGCTTCACTTGAGTTCAATTTGGTATTTTGGTCAAAAGCGCATGTGGTCAAATTCCACAAAGTAGGATGGGCAAACACATTTCTTTAAACTATGAGTGTCAATTGGGCTCTCGAAATGGCAGGGAAAAGATGCACAGCAAAACGAAAATACGTAGATGAACACAGGACGTTTTAATCAGAGTGGGAAAGTTTCTATTTTTTGTTGAACGTGATGGCAAACCATTCTGCCTGATATGTCAGACCTCAGCGCATTTCAAAGATTCAAATCTTCAGCGCCATGCACTTCAGCTCACTCCATGCTAACATTGATCAGGCGTCGAACCCGCATCATCATGCTTAAGAGGTGGCCATGCTAACCAGTGCGCCATTATGTCAACGCATAATAACTAAGTCTACTGGTCAAAACAGCGGTTACTATATGACGTCGCTACGTCGTGGTCACGTGACGCAGACAAGACGTCAATGGACGTGGGCAGAGTTAACTTGTTTAAAAGGGAGTAGGCAGAAGAAATATTTAATTTATTTAAATCTATTTTGAGTGCAAACCATTATGCCAATGCATAACAACTGTAAATCTACTAAACAAAACAGCGGTTGCTATATGACATCTGCCACGTCGTGGTCACGTGACATACGTGACGTCGATGGGCGTAACTTTCGCCGGAATTCAAATCCGCGGGGAGAGTTAACTTGTTTAAAAGAGAGTGGGCAGAAGAATTATTTAATTTATTTAAATCTATTTGGTGTGTGCGCCATTATGTCAATGCATAACAACTGTAAGTCTACTAAACAAAACAGCGGTTGCTATTTGACGTCTGCCACGTCGTGGTCACGTGACGCGGACGTGACGTCGACGCCTACTTTACATCCCACCGATCACAGGACTCCTCGGCTGCATAACCGTGCCCCCTTCCCAACCAATCGGATTTGCTATACGCGAAAACGACGCCAATGGAAAGAGCTTCCGCCCAAATTTAAATCCGTGGGCGTGGCTCGCAGCAGGAAGTAGGAAAATGGCGGCGATGTTGACAAAGACACAGCGGATGGTAACATACGACTAACAAGAGAAATATTTTTATTTTCTGCTTGCAACTGGACCGTCCAGAGCGTACACGGTAAGTACAACTCATCGTTTTTAAAAAGAAGTACTTTTGTTGCCCTGAAAAGCGAGTGAGCGTGGCGTTTGTGGGGGACGTCGAATTTCGACGATTCTTTCTGGTCAACGGTTGTAAATGATTGTGTTGATTAAAAAAGAAAACTTGATGTAACTCTACTTTTAACTGCCGTTTCAGATAGATTTGGAATTGCATCACATCCAATTTTGCCTAGAGCGTACACGGTAAGTAACACTCGTTGTGTTTAAGGAGATTTACGTTTGTAATAGCAGAAGTGTAGCCGCGTTGCGTTGTACGTGTGAATGTTGGTCCGGGCGAAATGTTAATGTTTAATTTCATTCCTTTAGGTTCCACGGTGTTTGTTGGCTGCAAGTTTTCCACTGCAAGAAGAGGCTCATATCATTGACCAGGAGCGAGCTACAATGGTGAGTAGCCATAACATTTATGTTAAACACTTCCTATTTCATGTCTAACAGTACTTGATTTAACAAATAACCATAAATAAATACAGTGTGGGCACTGAAGTTAACATATGTGATTATACTGCCTAATCTGTCACCGCGTAGATTGTTGCAAAGTAATATAAGATCCAAAGTTGTAATTCAGAATAGTTTTCAAAAGAAGGCCATTAGAATTATATACAAGTCTGATTACCCCGAACAAGCTATTAATTAAATCACAAATTCTTCAATTCAAAGATTTGGTAGATTATCAGACAAATAATGTCTAACAGTAATTGATTTAACACATCACGATAAGTAGATTGAGTGTGGGCACTCTCAAGTTAACCTATGTGATTATACTGCCTAATCTGTTACAGAGTATGTTGTTGCCAAGTAATGTAGAATAGATCCAAAGTAGTAATCCAGAATAGTTTTGAAGAGGCCATTAGAATGATAAACAAATCTGATTACCTTGAACATAATAACAAGCTAAGTGTTTAATATGTCCTATGAAGTCAAAATTGGGCACCATCATGTGGTGAAATTTGGAATTGCATCACATCCAATTTTGCCTGGGAACAAACAGATTACATAAATCTTAGTTTTGAATAAGCCACTCCTTCTCAAACAAGTAAACTCTGCCCATTTTGCGCAGTAGATGTTCTGTTAATATCTAGTATTTATACAAAGTCATAATTTAAATTGCTTTCAACCTTCATTCATCGGTTCAACCAACATTACTCGCTCTTCTTACCAACTTGTATTGATTTAACTAAGCGTTTAATACTTCCTATCAGGTCTCAAATCGAGATTTGGCAAAATACAATTTCAGCAAATCCAATTTTGCCAGGGAACAAAAATAGATTAAATAAACTAAATAAGTCCTCTTCCCATTAAATAAATCAGAAAAGTCTGTCTTGTAACCAGTCCTCTTCAAACAAGTAAAGTCTGCCCATTTTGTGCCGTAGATTTTGTGTCTATGCCTAGTATTTAAACAAAATCATAATTTAAACGACTTCTTTCCTTCATTCACTTTGGAAATTTGGAATTGCAGCAAATCGAATTTTGGCAGGGAACAAAAATAGATCAATTAAACTAAATAAGTCTTCTTCCCATTAAATAAATTAAAAAAGTCTGTCTTGTAACCAGTCCTTTTCAAACAAGTAAAGTCTGCCCATTTTGTGCCGTCGATTTTGTGTTAATGCCTAGTATTTATACAAAATCATAATTTAAAGGACTTCATTCCTTCATTCACTTTGGAAATTTGGAATTGCAGCACATCAAATTTTGCCTGGGAAGAAAAGTAGATTAAATAAATTTAATAAGTCTTACTACTTCCCATTAAATAAATTAAATACGTCTTACTTGTTCCCACTCCTTTTCAAAACAGTAGTTTAAAACGAGGGCCCTTCACTCAATCTTTAACCTCAACCCCGCACGTTGTGTTGTATCTGTGAATGTTGGTTGTGGCCAAATGATAGTTTTCTTTCATTCGTTTAGGTTCCAAGAAAACTTGATGTAACTCTACTTTTAACTGCCGTTTCAGATAAGCGGGTATTACGTCGCAGTCAAATGCCGCGGATATGACGTAATTGCCCGAACCTCCGCCAAAATTCAAATCTGTTGGCGCGATGGCCGTGAGCCACTGAGCAGCGACGATTATCAACAGAAATATCTTTATTTTCTGCTTGCAACTGGACCGTCTAGAGCGTACACGGTAAGTAACACTCATTGTGTTTAAGGAGATTTACGTTTGTAATAGCAGAAGTGTAGCCGCGTTGCGTTGTACGTGTGAAAATTGGTCGAGGCGAAATGTTAATGTTTAATTTCATTCCTTTAGGTTCCACGGTGTTTGTTGGCTGCAAGTTTTCCACTGCAAGAAGAGGCTCGTATCATTGACCAGGAGCGAGCTACAATGGTGAGTAGCCATAACATTTATGTTAAACACTTCCTATTTCATGTCTAACAGTACTTGATTTAACAAATAACCATAAATAAATACAGTGTGGGCACTGAAGTTAACATATGTGATTATACTGCCTAATCTGTCACGGAGTAGATTGTTGCAAAGTAATATAAGATCCAAAGTTGTAATTCAGAATAGTTTTCAAAAGAAGGCCATTAGAATTATATACAAGTCTGATTACCCTGAACAAGCTATTAATTAAATCACAAATTCTTCAATTCAAAGATTTGGTAGATTATCAGACAAATAATGTCTAACAGTAATTGATTTAACACATCACGATAAGTAGATTGAGTGTGGGCACTCTCAAGTTAACATATGTGATTATACTGCCTAATCTGTTACAGAGTATGTTGTTGCCAAGTAATGTAGAATAGATCCAAAGTAGTAATCCAGAATAGTTTTGAAGAGGCCATTAGAATGATAAACAAATCTGATTACCTTGAACATAATAACAAGCTAAGTGTTTAATATGTCCTATGAAGTCAAAATTGGGCACCATCATGTGGTGAAATTTGGAATTGCATCACATCCAATTTTGCCTGGGAACAAACAGATTACATAAATCTTAGTTTTGAATAAGCCACTCCTTCTCAAACAAGTAAACTCTGCCCATTTTGCGCAGTAGATGTTCTGTTAATATCTAGTATTTATACAAAGTCATAATTTAAATTGCTTTCAACCTTCATTCATCGGTTCAACCAACATTACTCGCTCTTATTACCAACTTGTATTGATTTAACTAAGCGTTTAATACTTCCTATCAGGTCTCAAATCGAGATTTGGCAAAATACAATTTCAGCAAATCCAATTTTGCCAGGGAACAAAAATAGATTAAATAAACTAAATAAGTCCTCTTCCCATTAAATAAATCAGAAAAGTCTGTCTTGTAACCAGTCCTCTTCAAACAAGTAAAGTCTGCCCATTTTGTGCCGTAGATTTTGTGTCTATGCCTAGTATTTAAACAAAATCATAATTTAAACGACTTCTTTCCTTCATTCACTTTGGAAATTTGGAATTGCAGCAAATCGAATTTTGGCAGGGAACAAAAATAGATCAATTAAACTAAATAAGTCTTCTTCCCATTAAATAAATTAAAAAAGTCTGTCTTGTAACCAGTCCTTTTCAAACAAGTAAAGTCTGCCCATTTTGTGCCGTCGATTTTGTGTTAATGCCTAGTATTTATACAAAATCATAATTTAAAGGACTTCATTCCTTCATTCACTTTGGAAATTTGGAATTGCAGCACATCAAATTTTGCCTGGGAAGAAAAGTAGATTAAATAAATTTAATAAGTCTTACTACTTCCCATTAAATAAATTAAATACGTCTTACTTGTTCCCACTCCTTTTCAAAACAGTAGTTTAAAACGAGGGCCCTTCACTCAATCTTTAACCCCAACCCCGCACGTTGTGTTGTATCTGTGAATGTTGGTTGTGGCCAAATGATAGTTTTCTTTCATTCGTTTAGGTTCCAAGAAAACTTGATGTAACTCTACTTTTAACTGCCGTTTCAGATAAGCGGGTATTACGTCGCAGTCATGTGCCGTGGATATGACGTAATTGCCCGAACCTCCGCCAAAATTCAAATCTGTTGGCGCGATGGCCGTGAGCCACTGAGCAGCGACGATTATCAACAGAAATATCTTTATTTTCTGCTTGCAACTGGACCGTCTAGAGCGTACACGGTACGTAACACTCATTGTGTTTAAGGAGATTTACGTTTGTAATAGCAGAAGTGTAGCCGCGTTGCGTTGTTCGTGTGAAAATTGGTCGAGGCGAAATGTTAATGTTTAATTTCATTCCTTTAGGTTCCACGGTGTTTGTTGGCTGCAAGTTTTCCACTGCAAGAAGAGGCTCGTATCATTGACCAGGAGCGAGCTACAATGGTGAGTAGCCATAACATTTATGTTAAACACTTCCTATTTCATGTCTAACAGTACTTGATTTAACAAATAACCATAAATAAATACAGTGTGGGCACTGAAGTTAACATATGTGATTATACTGCCTAATCTGTCACGGAGTAGATTGTTGCAAAGTAATATAAGATCCAAAGTTGTAATTCAGAATAGTTTTCAAAAGAAGGCCATTAGAATTATATACAAGTCTGATTACCCTTAACATAACAACAAGCTATTAATTAAATCACAAATTCTTCAATTCAAAGATTTGGTAGATTATCAGACAAATAATGTCTAACAGTAATTGATTTAACACATCACGATAAGTAGATTGAGTGTGGGCACTCTCAAGTTAACAGATATGATTATACTGCCTAATCTGTTACAGAGTATGTTGTTGCCAAGTAATGTAGAATAGATCCAAAGTAGTAATCCAGAATAGTTTTGAAGAGGCCATTAGAATAATAAACAAATCTGATTACCTTGAACATAATAACAAGCTAAGTGTTTAATATGTCCTATGAAGTCAAAATTGGGCACCATCATGTGGTGAAATTTGGAATTGCATCACATCCAATTTTGCCTGGGAACAAACAGATTAAATAAATCTTAGTTTTGAATAAGCCACTCCTTCTCAAACAAGTAAACTCTGCCCATTTCGCGCAGTAGATGTTCTGTTAATATCTAGTATTTATACAAAGTCATAATTTAAATTGCTTTCAACCTTCATTCATCGGTTCAACCAACATTACTCGCTCTTATTACCAACTTGTATTGATTTAACTAAGCGTTTAATACTTCCTATCAGGTCTCAAGGCAAGATTTGGCAAAATACAATTTCAGCAAATCCAATTTTGCCAGGGAACAAAAATAGATTAAATAAACTAAATAAGTCTTCTTCCCATTAAATAAATCAGAAAAGTCTGTCTTGTAACCAGTCCTCTTCAAACAAGTAAAGTCTGCCCATTTTGTGCCGTAGATTTTGTGTCTATGCCTAGTATTTAAACAAAATCATAATTTAAACGACTTCTTTCCTTCATTCACTTTGGAAATTTGGAATTGCAGCAAATCGAATTTTGCCAGGGAACAAAAATAGATCAATTAAACTAAATAAGTCTTCTTCCCATTAAATAAATTAAAAAAGTCTGTCTTGTAACCAGTCCTTTTCAAACAAGTAAAGTCTGCCCATTTTGTGCCGTCGATTTTGTGTTAATGCCTAGTATTTATACAAAATCATAATTTAAAGGACTTCATTCCTTCATTCACTTTGGAAATTTGGAATTGCAGCACATCAAATTTTGCCTGGGAAGAAAAGTAGATTAAATAAATTTAATAAGTCTTACTACTTCCCATTAAATAAATTAAATACGTCTTACTTGTTCCCACTCCTTTACAAAAAAGTAGTTTAAAACGAGGTCCCTTCACTCAACCTTTAACCCTATTTATTCACCTTCTAGGCTAAGTGTTAAAGGCTAAGTGTTAAAGGCTAAGTGTTAAAGGCTAAGTGTTAGAGGCTAAGTGCCAGAGGCTAGGCGCCAGAGGCGAGTTTTTGTGGGCTGAAGTTTTAGTGGGGTTAGTGTGAATACAATCCAAAAGAATACAACAGAATACAATACAATAGAATATAATACATAGATTAAATTCAATAGCTCTTACTACTTCCCATTAAATAAATTAAATACGTCTTACTTGTTCCCAATCCTTTTCAAAAAAGTAGTTTAAAACGAGGGCCCTTCACTCAACCTTTAACCTCAACCCCGCACGTCACATTGTGTTGTATCTGTGAATGTTGGTTGTGGCCAAATGATAGTTTTCTTTCATTCGTTTAGGTTCCACGGTGTTTGTTGGCTATGTTTTCCACTGTCAGAAGGATGAAAATACAAAGTACAACGCTTGGACGTGGGCGAAGACGTCACCGGTGAGTCCTTCCTTCCTATTTATTTACCTTCTAGATGCTAGAGGCTAAGTGTTAGAGGCTAAGTGTTAGAGGCTAAGTGTTAAACACAATACGAACAACACAACGATACTGCACTGAACAACACGATACCGCACTGAGAAACACGATACCGCACTGAACAACACGATACCGCACTGAACAACACCATGCCGCACTGAACACCATGCCACACTGAACAACACCATCCCGCACTGAACAACACCATGCCGCACTAAACAACACCATGCCGCACTGAACAACACCATGCCGCACTGAAAGACACCATGCCGCACTGAACGACACCATGCCGCACTGAAAGACACCATCCCGCACTGAACACCATGCCGCACTGAACAACACCATCCTGCACTGAACAACACCATCCCGCACTGAACAACACCATGCCGCACTGAACAACATTATGCCGCACTGAACATTATGCCGCACTGAACAACACCATGCCGCACTGAACAACACCATGCCGCACTGAACAACATTATGCCGCACTGAACAACACCATGCCGCACTGAACAACACCATGCCGCACTGAACAACACCATGCCGCACTGAACAACATTATGCCGCACTGAACAACACCATGCCGCACTGAACAACACCATCCTGCACTGAACAACACCATTCCGCATTGAACACCATGCCGCACTGAACAACACCATCCCGCACTGAACAACACCATCCCGCACTGAACAACACCATGCCGCACTGAACAACATTATGCCGCACTGAACAACATTATGCCGCACTGAACAACACCATGCCGCACTGAACAACACCATGCCGCACTGAACAACACCATGCCGCACTGAACAACATTATAACGCACTGAACAACACCATCCCACACTGAACAACACCATGCCGCACTAAACAACATTATGCCGCACTGAACAACATTATGCCGAAATGAACAACACCATGCCGCACTGAACAACACCATGCCGCACTGAACAACACCATCCTGCACTGAACAACACCATCCCGCACTGAACAACACCATGCCGCACTGAACAACACCATGCCGCACTGAACAACACCATGCCGCAATGAACAACACCATCCCGCACTGAACAACATTATGCCGCACTGAACAACATTATGCCGCACTGAACAACACCATGCCGCACTGAACAACACCATGCCGCACTGAACAACACCATCCTGCACTGAACAACACCATCCCGCACTGAACAACACCATGCCGCACTGAACAACATTATGGCGCACTGAACAACATTATGCCGCACTGAACAACACCATGCCGCACTGAACAACACCATGCCGCACTGAACAACACCATGCCGCAATGAACAACACCATCCCGCACTGAACAACACCATGCCGCACTGAGCAACACCATGCCGCACTGAACAACACCATCCTGCACTGAACAACACCATGCCGCACTGAACAACACCATTCCGCACTGAACAACACCATGCCGCACTGAACAACATTACGCTGCACTGAACAACACCATGCCGCACTGAACAACACCATGCCGCACTGAACAACACCATGCCGCATTGAACAACACCATGCCGCATTGAACAACACCATGCCGCACTGAACAACACCATCCTGCACTGAACAACACCATGCCGCATTGAACAACACCATCCTGCACTGAACAACACCATCCCGCACTGAACAACACCATCCCGCATTGAACAACACCATCCTGCACTGAACAACACCATGCCGCACTGAACAACACCATGCCGCACTGAACAACACCATTCCGCAATGAACAACACCATGCCGCACTGAACAACACCATCCTGCACTGAACAACACCATCCCGCACTGAACAACACCATGCCGCATTGAACAACACCATCCTGCACTGAACAACACCATCCCGCACTGAACAACACCATGCCGCACTGAACAACACCATGCCGCACTGAACAACACCATGCCGCACTGAACAACACCATGCCGCACTGAACAACATTATGCCGCACTGAACAACATTATGTCGCACTGAACAACACCATGCCGCACTGAACAACACCATGCCGCACTGAACAACATTATGCCGCACTGAAAAACACCATGCCGCACTGAACAACACCATCCCGCACTGAACAACACCATGCCGCATTGAACAACACCATGCCGCACTGAACAACACCATGCTGCACTGAACAACATTATGCTGCACTGAACAACACGATCCTGCATTGAACAACACCATGCCGCACTGAACAACATTATGCCGCACTGAACAACACCATGCCGCACTGAACAACACCATGCCGCACTGAACAACACGATCCCGCATTGAACAACACCATCCTGCACTGAACAACACCATGCCGCACTGAACAACACCATGCCGCACTGAACAACACCATTCCGCACTGAACAACACCATGCCGCACTGAACGACACCATCCTGCACTGAACAACACCATCCCGCACTGAACAACACCATGCCGCATTAAACAACACCATGCCGCACTGAACAACACCATCCTGCACTGAACAACACCATGCCGCACTGAACAACACCATGCCGCACTGAACAACACCATGCCGCACTGAACAACATTATGCCGCACTGAACAACATTATGCCGCACTAAACAACATTATGTCGCACTGAACAACACCATGCCGCACTGAACAACACCATGCTGCACTGAACAACATTATGCCGCACTGAACAACACGATCCCGCATTGAACAACACCATCCCGCAGTGAACAACACCATGCCGCATTGAACAACACCATGCCGCACTGAACAACACCATGCTGCACTGAACAACATTATGCTGCACTGAACAACACGATCCTGCATTGAACAACACCATGCCACACTGAACAACACCATCCTGCACTGAACAACACCATGCCGCACTGAACAACACCATGCCGCACTGAACAACATTATGCCGCACTGAAAAACACCATGCCGCACTGAACAACACCATCCCGCACTGAACAACACCATGCCGCATTGAACAACACCATGCCGCACTGAACAACACCATGCTGCACTGAACAACATTATGCTGCTTTGAACAACACGATCCTGCATTGAACAACACCATGCCGCACTGAACAACACCATCCTGCACTGAACAACACCATCCTGCACTGAACAACACCACCCCGCACTGAACAACACGATCCCGCATTGAACAACACCATCCCGCACTGAACAACACCATGCCGCACTGAACAACACCATTCCGCACTGAACAACACCATGCCGCACTGAACAACACCATGCCGCACTGAACAACACCATGCCGCACTGAACAACACCATGCCGCACTGAACAACATTATGCCGCACTGAACAACACCATGCCGCACTGAACAACACCATCCCGCACTGAACAACACCATGCCGCATTGAACAACACCATGCCGCACTGAACAACACCATCCTGCACTGAACAACACCATCCCGCACTAAACAACACCATGCCGCACTGAACAACATTATGGCGCACTGGACAACATTATGCCGCACTGGACAACACCATGCCGCACTGAACAACACCATGCCGCACTGAACAACACCATGCCGCACTGAACAACACCATGCCGCACTGAACAACATTATGCCGCACTGAACAACACCATGCCGCACTGAACAACACCATGCCGCACTGAACAACACGATCCCGCATCGAACAACACCATCCTGCACTGAACAACACCATGCCGCACTGAACAACACCATGCCGCACTGAACAACACCATTCCGCACTGAACAACACCATGCCGCACTGAACAACACCATCCTGCACTGAACAACACCATCCCGCACTGAACAACACCATGCCGCATTGAACAACACCATGCCGCACTGAACAACACCATCCTGCACTGAACAACACCATGCCGCACTGAACAACACCATGCCGCACTGAACAACACCATGCCGCACTGAACAACATTATGCCGCACTGAACAACATTATGCCGCACTGAACAACATTATGTCGCACTGAACAACACCATGCCGCACTGAACAACACCATGCTGCACTGAACAACATTATGCCGCACTGAACAACACGATCCCGCATTGAACAACACCATCCCGCAGTGAACAACACCATGCCGCATTGAACAACACCATGCCGCACTGAACAACACCATGCTGCACTGAACAACATTATGCTGCACTGAACAACACGATCCTGCATTGAACAACACCATGCCGCACTGAACAACACCATCCTGCACTGAACAACACCTTTCCACACTGAACAACACCATGCCGCACTGAACAACATTATGCCGCACTGAACAACACCATGCCGCACTGAACAACACCATGCCGCACTGAACAACACCATGCCGCACTGAACAACACCATGCCGCAATGAACAACACCATCCCGCACTGAACAACACCATGCCGCATTGAACAACACCATGCCGCACTGAACAACACCATCCCGCACTGAACAACACCACCCCGCACTGAACAACACGATCCCGCATTGAACAACACCATCCCGGACTGAACAACACCATGCCGCACTGAACAACACCATTCCGCACTGAACAACACCATGCCGCACTGAACAACACCATGCCGCACTGAACAACACCATGCCGCACTGAACAACACCATGCCGCACTGAACAACATTATGCCGCACTGAACAACACCATGCCGCACTGAACAACACCATCCCGCACTGAACAACACCATGCCGCATTGAACAACACCGTGCCGCACTGAACAACACCATCCTGCACTGAACAACACCATCCCGCACTGAACAACACCATGCCGCACTGAACAACATTATGGCGCACTGAACAACATTATGCCGCACTGAACAACACCATGCCGCACTGAACAACACCATGCCGCACTGAACAACACCATGCCGCACTGAACAACATTATGCCGCACTGAACAACATTATGCCGCACTGAACAACACCATGCCGCACTGAACAACACCATGCCGCACTGAACAACACCATGCCGCACTGAACAACACGACGTCGCACTGAACAACACGACGCCGCACAGAACAACACGACGCCGCACAGAATAACACAATACCGCACAGAACAACACAATACCGCACAAACAGTTTTAGATAATATTACGTCGCAGTCATGTGACGCGGACATGACGTCAATAGGCGGAACTCACGGCAAAATTATAATCCGTGGGCGTGGCTTGCAACAGGAAGTAGGAAAGCGGCAGTTCTGGCAAACAAGACACAGCTGTTAGTAACACGATGACTAACAAGGCAAATATTTTTGTTTTCAGCTTGCAACTTGACCGTCTAGAGCGTACAAGGTAATTACAACTGTTTTTTTTTAGCCCTGAAAAGCAAGGGAGTGTGGCGTTTGGGAGGAATGTCGAACTCGGCGTCTGCTTCCAGCCACAGACGCCAAATTTCGACGATTATTTCGACTGGTCAACGGTTGTAAATTATTGCGTTGACTAAAAACTTTATTTAACTCTACTCTTAACTTTGCCGTTTCAGATATGCGGGTATTACACCGCGGAAATGACGTCAATAGGCTGAACTCTCGCCAAAATTCAAATCTGTGGGCGCAATGGCCTTGAGCGAGACACCGGATACAAACACGACGATTATCAACAGAAATATCTTTATTTTCCGCTTGCAAGTGGACCGTCTAGAGCGTACACGGTAAGTACAACTCATTGTGTTTAAAAAGATTTACGTTTGTGTAGTTTGCGTTGCGTTGTATCTGTGAATGTTGGTTGAGGCTAAATGTTAATGTTTAATTTCATTCCTTTAGGTTCCACGGTGTTTGTTGGCTGTATGTTTTCCACTGCAAGAAGAGGCTCGTATCATTGACCAGCAGGAGCTACAATGGTGAGTACCCCTTTCGTCTTCCATTTATGTTAAACACTTCCTATTTCATGTCTAACAGTACTCGATTTAACAAATAACCATAAATAAATACAGTGTGGGCAGTCACGTTAACATATGTGATTATCCTGCCTAATATGTTTATCACAAATATGTCACTAATCACTAATATGTTTATTTGTTTATCACAACACCTTTGGACCTTCAGCAATCGATTATTTACCTTCATCTACATAGAGACAGAACGATGGTGTCTTAAACATCTCATTCATTTCACCAAATAACTTCACGCAGGTGGATAACGGCCGTCTCGGTCACGCTATGTTGCGTGATGCAGTTTTGAAGAACCAAATGCATTTATTCAATGAATAAGTCAAGCTAGTTCTATGTTTATGATGTTGTAAGTTACGGTACCGATTGAAGTTGAGTTCGAAGCCAGTGGAAAACAGCGCTGCGTTTGTGCTCTCCAGGTACAAATGTTGTGATCTCTGACTGACGACCGGGCGAGACTCGAGTAAGAGATGTCCAAACGAGCTCCGGCAGGGCGGGCCAAGGCGGAGCGAACGGACGCCCTTCAGGCCGCCAATGACGAGCTGAGAACCAAACTGATGGACGTCCAGTTAGAACTTCAGCAGGAGAAGAACAAGGTGAAAACCTCAACAGACAGACACTGCCTGCCTCCCTGCCTGCCTCCCTGCCTGCCTCCCTGCCTGCCTCCCTCCCTCCCTCCCAGTTTTCCCGATGTAGATTAGACATGCGTGTGCCATGACTGTGTCAGCCTACATCAACAAATGCACCGAGGACGTCAGCACCACTAAGAATATCATCACCCGGGGCAACCAACGACCCTGGATGACTGAGGAGGTACGTCAAACGCTACGAGCGCGGAACTCTGCCTTCAAGTCTGGCGACAAGGAGACACTGAGGACAGCGAGAGCCAACTTGAACCGTGCCATCAGGATAGCGAAGCGAGACCGCAGTCGAAAATTTCAGGATCGTTTCCACGACGTCAAAAACATCAGGAGTATGTGGCAAGGCATACGGGCGATTACAGACTACAACTCACCCTCCCCCCCCCCGGTGGGTGTAGTTGATGCTGACTTTCTAAATGGTCTAAATAACTTCTTTGGGAGGTTCGAGGCACTAAACGGCACTCCAGCAGTTAAAACTGTCCCCCATCAGGAAGAGGAGGTACTCTGCCTTGACTCCGCCGATGTGTTGAAGACCCTGAGGAGAGTCAACCCCTGTAAGGCCCCTGGCCCCGACAACATTCCTGGGCGTGTGTTCAGGGAATGTGCAAGTCATCTGGCTGGGGTCATCACAGACATTTTTAACACCTCGCTGGGCCAAGCCACAGTGCCGGCGTGCTTTAAGACTGCCTCCATCATTCCGGTGCCGAAGAAACCTCAAATCACCTCATTTAATGATTACCGGCCTGTTGCACTGACTCCGGTTATGATGAAGTGCTTCGAAAGGCTGCTTAAAGGTCACATCGTTTCCAGACTCCCCCTATTATTTGACCCGTTCCAGTTTGCCGACCGGCAAAACCGCTCCACTCAGGACGCCATCTCCTCCGTTCTTCACCTGAGCCTGGCTCACCTGGAGGAGAAGAACACCCATGTGCGGAGGCTGTTCCTGGACTTCAGCTCAGCGTTTAACACCATCATCCCACAGCATCTGGTAGGAAAATTGGAACACCTGGGCTTCAACACACCCCTTCGCAACTGGCTGCTAGACTTCCTCACCAACAGACCTCAGTCAGTCCGGGTCGGACAGAACACCTCTGATGTCATCACCCTCAGCACAGGCTCCCTTCAGGGCTGCGTCCTGAGCCCCCTGCTGTGCACCCTGATGACACACGACTGCGTCCTCAGGTTCACCACCAATCACATCGTGAAGTCAGCAGACGACACAACGGTGGTGGGGCTCATCAGAGACAACAACGACCTGGACTACAGAGAGGAGGTGGAGCAGCTGGTGGGCTGGTGCAGAGAAAACAGCCTGATCCTGAATGAGGAGAAGATGAAGGAGATCATCGTCGACTTCAGGAAAAAACAGCCTCACCACGCTCCACTGATCATCAACAGCTCAGCTGTGGAGGTGGTCAGCACCACCAAATTCCTGGGGGTCCACATCACAGAAGACCTCACCTGGACTATGAACACTACGGCACTGGTCAAGAGGGCACAGAAGCGCTTGTACTTCCTGCGGAGGATGAGGAGAGCCCACCTGCCCCCACCCATCATGAGGACGTTCTACAGGAGCACCATAGAGAGCATTCTGACAAGCTGTCTCTCTGTGTGGTGTGGAGGCTGCACCGCCTCCGATTGGAAGAACGTGAGGAGAGTGGTGAGGACAGCAGAGAGGATCATAGGGGCTCCTCTTCCCTCCATTCAGGACATTTCATCTCAGCGCTGCATGTCCCGTGCCCGTAACATCATCAATGACCCATCACACCCCCACCATGGACTGTTCTCCCTGCTGCCCTCTGGGAAGAGGTTTGCAGCATCCGCTGCAGGTCCACCAGGTTCTGCAACAGCTTTTTCCCTGCTGTCATCAGACTGTTGAACACTAGAACTGTTGAGCTCTAAACTGAACTCTGCATCACACATTCACAGAACTGTACTTTATGACACTACGGACCTCTATCTTGCACTATCTCGCACTACCAACTTTACTGAACTTGTATAAACCCTTTAAATAGAAGTTTAATACATGGTTTAGCATTCCTCTGCACACTCTTGAATACTGTTTTGCCTACTTGCACTATTGCATAATTATCACTGCTGCACTTTATACTTATTTTTAATATATATATATATATATATATATAGTATATATGTATATATATATATTTTCATAGGATATGTTACTTCTATTCAACTGCAATATCACTACTTTGTTGTAAGACGTATGCAACGGAATTTCGTTTTGTATGCACCATGTGCAGACAAGATGACAATAAAGTTTGTCTAAGTCTAAGTCATGTCAGGTCAGCTGTCTGGAGAGAGAGAGAAGTCAGGACCTGCGGGCGGAGCACCACCGTGCCACCGCCGCCATGACGGAACTCAAAAGCAAACTCCATGAGGAGAAGCAGAAAGAGTTAGCCATTACCAGGGAGACATTACTGCGGCAGCATGAAATGGAGCTGATGAGAGTGATCAAAATCAAAGATGGAGAGATCCAGCGACTGAATGCCTTGGTCCTCAGCCTGAGGGACGGCTCCATGGACAAGGTGATCCGCTCTATCCGTGTCTGACTATCCGCACGCCACGTCGGGCTTCGATGCGGCCGCTACCGTATTGTGTAGCTTGTCCCCAGTAAGCGTCGCGGCGCTCCGTTGCGGTCTCAACGGCCCGGTGTGGCGCAATGTCTGCTCAGGTGAGGAGGGGGGGCGCTTTGCTGGCGGAGGTGGAGGAGACGCGGCGGTGTCGGGAGACCGAGCGGTGTCGCCTCCACCAGGAGCGCGGAAGAAGCCCTGGCAGCGGCCCAGCAGGCCTGGCAGTCCCGAGCGGCCGAGCTCCTCCGATCGGCTCATCACCAGCATCGGGAGGAGCTGAGCCGAACCAAGAGAGACTGCGAGAGGGAGATCCGCCGACTGGTAGGACTGATCAGATGCGCGGTGCGTGGCTATGTTCCCAATTTCGTTGTATACCTGCAGTGCAATGACACCTAAGGCATTCTATTCTATTCTATTTCACAAGAAGAAAATGTCCGGTTGCTCGCTTCGCTTTTGTCACAGCAAAGGTGTTCTAGTCGATTCCAGAAAAAAATTGGCCGGTTGCTCTCTTTGTTTTTGTCACAATTCTGGCAAATGAGTTTGCCCGCCTGCCTGAGCGCTCCCCGTTTGTACATCCAGACGGATGAGATCAAGCTGAAAGACAGAGCGGTTAGTGTTTTGGATGAAGCCCTGGGGCCGGCCACGTCCACCGCCTTCAGCTGCAGACTCAGGCTGCCGAGCAGCAGATCGCTGCCCTGAGGGATTCCCAAAGGGCGGGCCTAAACTACCCTGGAAGTGGGGTCAACGCCGCTACTAGCAATCCTCTTCATTGCGTAAGCCACCTCATCACACACTTGCAGTACGCATGACTTAGTTCGTTGCTGGAGGAAGGTAGCACAAAAACAGTTTTGAACTTTGAACGAGTGCTTGTGTGTGTGTGTTGCGGGGCGTTTTCAGTCTCAGGAGGATCGGGACACGCGACGGTTTCATCTGAAAATCGCTGAGCTCAGCGCAGTCATCAGGAAACTGGAGGATCGAAACGCCCTGCTTTCTGAAGAGCGCAATGAACTGGTAATTTATTGACGGCACGCTTGAAGGTTTGCGCTACGTTTGATGCGCGCCATCCAGCGAGGCACCCATTGCGCTTGCTTATTAGTTGAGCGGCGCGGCGAGTCGGTTGCCTGGTAGATGTCTTTTATTGGGAGCCAAAGCCACGATTCCGTTCAAACCGATGCAAAAGGAATGGATACGTTCTGGCCCGCGTGTTGTGCGTCTTTCACATCCCGCACTTCATGCTTGCAGCTAAAGCGACTGAGAGAAACAGAAAGCCAATTTCTGCCACTCCTGTACAAAAACAAACGCCTGAGCAGGAAGAATGAAGAACTCTCGCTGGTGCTGTGTCGCCTTGAAAACAAAGTGCGCTTTGTCACCCAGGAGAACGAGGAGATGGCAAGCTTGGTAAGTCGACGCGGACAACGGCGGCGTGCCAACAGAGTCCACTGCATTTGTGTTCCACAGAGAAGGCCTAGTTCGCTCAATGACCTGGACCGCGGTTGCGGCCAGCAGGACGGTGAAATGGAGTTCCTTCAAGTTGTGGAGCAGCGGCACATCATCGACGACTTGTCCAAGGTCTTCAGGCAGGCGACTCGGTGCACGTACGGCAGCGCCGCGCTCGCTCGCTGTCGCCAGGAAACCTTTTCCGTCCAAAGCTTGGCCGGCGGCCGCCATCCAAAAAATTGGCCCCTTAAATTCCGACCTTTCAAGCAGGAGCATTGTGCGCACGCGTTTGAACACGCTTTAGACTTGTTTTGCCGTTTTCAGCAGCTCAAAGCTCCCGTTTTGTCAGCGCCTTTGCCACTCGCTGTGCGCTGAAAACGACGGACTTGCCCGGCTGCTCAGCCCGTCAACCATGAGCCGCGAGCGCGACGTCATTGTCCGTAGGCAGCTAGTGGCAAAATGCACCCTGTTAGAGTTGCGCTCGCTCCAACTTATTTTGCAAGAACCACACGGGAGACAAGTAAGTTCTTTTGGACACCTGCAGGTGGAGAGTCCATCCGTTGTACGAATGAAGTCTGACTCTCGGCTCCTGCACGAGCATTTTAATTAAGAGAAACAGGGTGGGTGTAAGAGTGGATTGAATAGAGGAAGCCCTTGACCTCTAGTCAAAACATAGCAAGGGGTGTTTTACGACTTTGTGTAGGAAGGGATAAGCGATAGGGATAAATAAGGGATAAATAATATTATTTATTACAGGTCGCAGTCAAAGTCAAAGCAACACAATGATACGATAAAGATAATCTGGAAAACCCTGACACACCCTGTAGTTGTCACTTTTGGAAAAGACGAGCGTCCCTCCAATCATCGCCGGTGACGTGTTTTTCAGGCTCTGGAGACAGGAGCTCATGTCAGAAATGTCATTGTGAGTCGCGTTTGTTTCTGCGCCGGAGCCGTTCGTTCCCTTTGCATCCAAAGAATCTCAAAGGCGGATTATTTGTGTCGACAGGAGAGAGATTTGCTGCTACGATACCGACGTCGAGAATCTCTGAGGAGGAACAAAGCGTGAGGTCCTGCAAGGTGAGTCTGTTTGTTTGCGGCTGCTTGGTGTTGCGCAAGATGAAATGGCCTTTTTCTCGCTATCGTTCCTCTCGTCGATTCATCGTGAGGTGTCGCTTCAGTTTGTTCAGAGAGATGTTTGCTTCCGCGCCCGCAGGTCATCGAAACATTTTACGGCTACGACGAAGACGTGTTGGTGGACTCGGACGGATCGTCCTTGTCTTTTCACACCGACAGAACCCCCGACACGGAACCCGAAGAGGTAGCCCGCCATTTCTGCCAGCGTATTGGCACCAAACATTCCTCTTCAGCCTGGAATCGGACTCGTCTTTGCGTCGCGGGTGCTTTGTCGCCGGTCTGACTGATTCTGGTACTAGTGCTGTGTTGCATTGGTGTGTGCATGAAGAGGCGGAGCTTCGCTACCGCCAGCTGACGCAAGAATATCAAGCGCTGCAACGAGCCTACGCTCTGCTAGCCCAGACCAGCGAAAGGGGACTACGACGCCGAGAAGGAGATCAAGGTGGCGCCCCTTCCCGCAACCCCCGGCCGGGTCGCAGCCTCCCCGTTCTCACCCAGCCTCGGGTGTTCTCTGGTCTGAAAGGAGGAGGAGGAGCCTCCCTCCTCCTCCTTTCAGACCAGAGAAAAGCTGATGGTAGAAATGGGTCACTATCAAAGCAGAGTAGCAGATCTGGAGTCAGCGCTGAAGCAACAAGGACAGGTAAGCTCATCAATGAGCACACCTTTTTCTCAGACAAAATAGCTACATTCTTCAGTCACTCATCCGTCTGGCATTACTGGACCAACCCCCCCCCCCCCCCCCCCCCGAACGTGGCTGGGAAAATGCGGAGAAAAGCAAATGTCATTTTCCAGTCAACCAAAGAATTTGTGGATGAAAATGACACAACATTCCAAAGCTGTCCACGCGTTTGTCTCTTCTAGAATGTCAAGTGGGTGGAGGAGAAGCAGCTGCTGCGTCAGAGCAATCAGCAGTTGGCCGAAAAGGTGACGGAAAGAAAGGCGCTGGGCGGAGTCGCTTGGCGTCACACCTGTCGGGAAGCCCCGCAGATGAGGTCTGACTGTCTTTTCAGGTCAGGCGGATGGAGGCGGAAGAAGCGCGTCTGAAAGAGCACATCCAGGATATCCGAGACCAAAACGAACTGCTTGAGTTCCGCATCCTGGAGCTGGAGGTGGGAAGACTCGCACAAGCGTGTTGAGGCCAGAGATGTGACGGACGGACGGACGGACGGACGGACGGATGCATGCCTCTGCCTTTCAGGAGAGGGAGTGGCGCTCCCCCGTCTTGAAGTTTCTGCAAGTCCGTTTCCCAGACGGCCTCAGCCCTTTGCAGATCTACTGCGAGGCCGAGGGCGTGAGCGTACGTAAGGCGTCCCTCGCAACCCTAACCTTAACCCGAGGTCCCAGAACACCTTACATTGCTCCTTGCGCCTTTCCCCCGGACATCGTCATCAGTGATCTGATGAAGAAGCTGGACATCCTGGGCTATAACGCCGTAAGTGTATGTCGAACTCCTTATGTTCGCACTCCACGAGACTCGGCGGCTCAAATGTGACTTGGAAGGCTTTGCGCTGAAAGAAGCTTGTTGACGCTGTGCCTTTGGGCTCTTGCAGAATCTCACCAACGAGGAGCAGGTGGTCGTGATTCACGCCAGGACCCTTCTCACCCTAGCCGAGAAGGTAACGCGCACGTCCACGCACGCTCTCGCATTCTGCTTATGTGACAGCAGCCTTTCCTCAGTGGTTAGAATACATCAAAGTGACCAAGTCAGCACTTCAACAGAAGATGTTGGACATTGAAAGTGAGAAGGTAGACAGACACGCGACATCAGCCAAGGGGAACTCCGGCAATGTGCCCCAACAATTCTGACCTTGAGCTGTGCTAGGATATGTTCTGCAAGCAGAAGGGCTACCTGGATGAAGAGTTGGACTTCAGGAAGTGTTCCATGGACCAGGCTCATAAGGTAAGCCGCCCTCAAATCTCCCGCCGGACCACTGATGGACGAGGATTGCGGCCCAGAGGATCCTGGAGCTGGAGGCCATGTTGTACGAGGCGCTACCGCAGCGGGACTGCCCCGCCACGGACGGCGAAAAAGCCAGCCACGCTGGCGTGAATGACGTGCTGACGGCGGATCAGAGAGAAGAGCTTAGGAGCGCCGTGGACCAATGGAAGCGAGCCCTGATGTGCGAGTTGAGGGAGCGCGACGCTTGCATCCTCCAAGAGAGAATGGATCTGCTGCACAGCGCGCAACAGGTAAGGGCCCAAAGCCAGCCCGGCACTTACTTGCACGCTTACTGGCTTTTGAATGCCACTTTCCATTTGTCCGTCCTAGAGGAACAAAGAGCTGAAAGAATTCATCGAAGCTCAGAAGAGACAAATCAAACAATTGGAGGAGAAGTTTCTGTTTCTCTTTCTATTCTTCTCCTTGGCCTTCATTCTGTGGCCCTAACACCAGCTGGTGAGTGAGCTCCAGCGGCACCGCACTCGACACCTCCGATACACTGCCAGCCGGTCTCAGACGTTGGCAGACGCTCCGATGCCAACGTATACCCCCCGCCACGGTGACAGAGGCACCGCGTCACACCGGCGCTCATCCAATCAGAAGGCAGGAAAAGCAAATTCACATGCAGGGCACTTTTGAACCAGAAGAGAGCGCCACAAAAAACGGTTGTTGCCCCAAACGCGCACTAAAAAGGGTCAGAATAACAAGAGTCCCACTGGCCAGCCGGGGCCACCCGTCCAGCTGTTTTTCTTCAGGGGGGAAAAAAATTGGAGTCACCGGTGAGTACATTTTGCATTTAGCTCTGCTTTTCTGCTTCTGTCTTCAAGTGTGTGGCATCCTGCGATCAAAGAGTCAGCCAACCCCAAAGCGGTTGACCTCAACGTCCCACCACCATGCCTACCAGAGCAGGTGACGTGATGCTTTGGACATCCTTCCGTCTCAGATGCCCAAAAGTACTCTTTGCCACATCTGCGGCAATACGGTGTCTTTTCAAAGGTGCAAATAAATCCAGCGTGGGCGGAACACGCACGTCTTCGGTTTTTCCCGCTTTGTTTGTGTGACAGCTGTTGTGAAAATTTTATACAAATAAAGTTGTATAGTACAGGTTTGGCCAAGCCGCAACTCCCGAACCGCATGCGGCTCTTTTATGTTCATATCAACATTTGTGTGTGTGTGTGTGTGTGTGTGTGGGGGGGGGGTTGTGCGTGTTGGCTTCACTTGAGTTCAATTTGGTATTTTGGTCAAAAGCGCATGTGGTGAAATTCCACAAAGTAGGATGGGCAAACACATTTCTTTAAACTATGAGTGTCAATTGGGCTCTCGAAATGGCAGGGAAAAGATGCACAGCAAAACGAAAATACGTAGATGAACACAGGACGTTTTAATCAGAGTGGGAAAGTTTCTATTTTTTGTTGAACGTGATGGCAAACCATTCTGCCTGATATGTCAGACCTCAGCGCATTTCAAAGATTCAAATCTTCAGCGCCATGCACTTCAGTTCACTCCATGCTAACATTGATCAGGCGTCGAACCCGCATCATCATGCTTAAGAGGTGGCCATGCTAACCAGTGCGCCATTATGTCAACGCATAATAACTAAGTCTACTGGTCAAAACAGCGGTTACTATATGACGTCGCTACGTCGTGGTCACGTGACGCAGACAAGACGTCAATGGACGTGGGCAGAGTTAACTTGTTTAAAAGGGAGTAGGCAGAAGAAATATTTAATTTATTTAAATCTATTTTGAGTGCACACCATTATGCCAATGCATAACAACTGTAAATCTACTAAACAAAACAGCGGTTGCTATATGACATCTGCCACGTCGTGGTCACGTGACATACGTGACGTCGATGGGCGTAACTTTCGCCGGAATTCAAATCCGCGGGGAGAGTTAACTTGTTTAAAAGAGAGTGGGCAGAAGAATTATTTAATTTATTTAAATCTATTTGGTGTGTGCGCCATTATGTCAATGCATAACAACTGTAAGTCTACTAAACAAAACAGCGGTTGCTATTTGACGTCTGCCACGTCGTGGTCACGTGACGCGGACGTGACGTCGACGCCTACTTTACATCCCACCGATCACAGGACTCCTCGGCTGCATAACCGTGCCCCCTTCCCAACCAATCGGATTTGCTATACGCGAAAACGACGCCAATGGAAAGAGCTTCCGCCCAAATTTAAATCCGTGGGCGTGGCTCGCAGCAGGAAGTAGGAAAATGGCGGCGATGTTGACAAAGACACAGCGGATGGTAACATACGACTAACAAGAGAAATATTTTTATTTTCTGCTTGCAACTGGACCGTCCAGAGCGTACACGGTAAGTACAACTCATCGTTTTTAAAAAGAAGTACTTTTGTTGCCCTGAAAAGCGAGTGAGCGTGGCGTTTGTGGGGGACGTCGAATTTCGACGATTCTTTCTGGTCAACGGTTGTAAATGATTGTGTTGATTAAAAAAGAAAACTTGATGTAACTCTACTTTTAACTGCCGTTTCAGATAGATTTGGAATTGCAACACATCCAATTTTGCCTAGAGCGTACACGGTAAGTAACACTCGTTGTGTTTAAGGAGATTTACGTTTGTAATAGCAGAAGTGTAGCCGCGTTGCGTTGTACGTGTGAATGTTGGTCCGGGCGAAATGTTAATGTTTAATTTCATTCCTTTAGGTTCCACGGTGTTTGTTGGCTGCAAGTTTTCCACTGCAAGAAGAGGCTCATATCATTGACCAGGAGCGAGCTACAATGGTGAGTAGCCATAACATTTATGTTAAACACTTCCTATTTCATGTCTAACAGTACTTGATTTAACAAATAACCATAAATAAATACAGTGTGGGCACTGAAGTTAACATATGTGATTATACTGCCTAATCTGTCACCGAGTAGATTGTTGCAAAGTAATATAAGATCCAAAGTTGTAATTCAGAATAGTTTTCAAAAGAAGGCCATTAGAATTATATACAAGTCTGATTACCCTGAACAAGCTATTAATTAAATCACAAATTCTTCAATTCAAAGATTTGGTAGATTATCAGACAAATAATGTCTAACAGTAATTGATTTAACACATCACGATAAGTAGATTGAGTGTGGGCACTCTCAAGTTAACATATGTGATTATACTGCCTAATCTGTTACAGAGTATGTTGTTGCCAAGTAATGTAGAATAGATCCAAAGTAGTAATCCAGAATAGTTTTGAAGAGGCCATTAGAATGATAAACAAATCTGATTACCTTGAACATAATAACAAGCTAAGTGTTTAATATGTCCTACGAAGTCAAAATTGGGCACCATCATGTGGTGAAATTTGGAATTGCATCACATCCAATTTTGCCTGGGAACAAACAGATTACATAAATCTTAGTTTTGAATAAGCCACTCCTTCTCAAACAAGTAAACTCTGCCCATTTTGCGCAGTAGATGTTCTGTTAATATCTAGTATTTATACAAAGTCATAATTTAAATTGCTTTCAACCTTCATTCATCGGTTCAACCAACATTACTCGCTCTTCTTACCAACTTGTATTGATTTAACTAAGCGTTTAATACTTCCTATCAGGTCTCAAATCGAGATTTGGCAAAATACAATTTCAGCAAATCCAATTTTGCCAGGGAACAAAAATAGATTAAATAAACTAAATAAGTCCTCTTCCCATTAAATAAATCAGAAAAGTCTGTCTTGTAACCAGTCCTCTTCAAACAAGTAAAGTCTGCCCATTTTGTGCCGTAGATTTTGTGTCTATGCCTAGTATTTAAACAAAATCATAATTTAAACGACTTCTTTCCTTCATTCACTTTGGAAATTTGGAATTGCAGCAAATCGAATTTTGGCAGGGAACAAAAATAGATCAATTAAACTAAATAAGTCTTCTTCCCATTAAATAAATTAAAAAAGTCTGTCTTGTAACCAGTCCTTTTCAAACAAGTAAAGTCTGCCCATTTTGTGCCGTCGATTTTGTGTTAATGCCTAGTATTTATACAAAATCATAATTTAAAGGACTTCATTCCTTCATTCACTTTGGAAATTTGGAATTGCAGCACATCAAATTTTGCCTGGGAAGAAAAGTAGATTAAATAAATTTAATAAGTCTTACTACTTTCCATTAAATAAATTAAATACGTCTTACTTGTTCCCACTCCTTTTCAAAACAGTAGTTTAAAACGAGGGCCCTTCACTCAATCTTTAACCTCAACCCCGCACGTTGTGTTGTATCTGTGAATGTTGGTTGTGGCCAAATGATAGTTTTCTTTCATTCGTTTAGGTTCCAAGAAAACTTGATGTAACTCTACTTTTAACTGCCGTTTCAGATAAGCGGGTATTACGTCGCAGTCAAATGCCGCGGATATGACGTAATTGCCCGAACCTCCGCCAAAATTCAAATCTGTTGGCGCGATGGCCGTGAGCCACTGAGCAGCGACGATTATCAACAGAAATATCTTTATTTTCTGCTTGCAACTGGACCGTCTAGAGCGTACACGGTAAGTAACACTCATTGTGTTTAAGGAGATTTACGTTTGTAATAGCAGAAGTGTAGCCGCGTTGCGTTGTACGTGTGAAAATTGGTCGAGGCGAAATGTTAATGTTTAATTTCATTCCTTTAGGTTCCACGGTGTTTGTTGGCTGCAAGTTTTCCACTGCAAGAAGAGGCTCGTATCATTGACCAGGAGCGAGCTACAATGGTGAATAGCCATAACATTTATGTTAAACACTTCCTATTTCATGTCTAACAGTACTTGATTTAACAAATAACCATAAATAAATACAGTGTGGGCACTGAAGTTAACATATGTGATTATACTGCCTAATCTGTCACGGAGTAGATTGTTGCAAAGTAATATAAGATCCAAAGTTGTAATTCAGAATAGTTTTCAAAAGAAGGCCATTAGAATTATATACAAGTCTGATTACCCTGAACAAGCTATTAATTAAATCACAAATTCTTCAATTCAAAGATTTGGTAGATTATCAGACAAATAATGTCTAACAGTAATTGATTTAACACATCACGATAAGTAGATTGAGTGTGGGCACTCTCAAGTTAACATATGTGATTATACTGCCTAATCTGTTACAGAGTATGTTGTTGCCAAGTAATGTAGAATAGATCCAAAGTAGTAATCCAGAATAGTTTTGAAGAGGCCATTAGAATGATAAACAAATCTGATTACCTTGAACATAATAACAAGCTAAGTGTTTAATATGTCCTATGAAGTCAAAATTGGGCACCATCATGTGGTGAAATTTGGAATTGCATCACATCCAATTTTGCCTGGGAACAAACAGATTACATAAATCTTAGTTTTGAATAAGCCACTCCTTCTCAAACAAGTAAACTCTGCCCATTTTGCGCAGTAGATGTTCTGTTAATATCTAGTAGTTATACAAAGTCATAATTTAAATTGCTTTCAACCTTCATTCATCGGTTCAACCAACATTACTCGCTCTTATTACCAACTTGTATTGATTTAACTAAGCGTTTAATACTTCCTATCAGGTCTCAAATCGAGATTTGGCAAAATACAATTTCAGCAAATCCAATTTTGCCAGGGAACAAAAATAGATTAAATAAACTAAATAAGTCCTCTTCCCATTAAATAAATCAGAAAAGTCTGTCTTGTAACCAGTCCTCTTCAAACAAGTAAAGTCTGCCCATTTTGTGCCGTAGATTTTGTGTCTATGCCTAGTATTTAAACAAAATCATAATTTAAACGACTTCTTTCCTTCATTCACTTTGGAAATTTGGAATTGCAGCAAATCGAATTTTGGCAGGGAACAAAAATAGATCAATTAAACTAAATAAGTCTTCTTCCCATTAAATAAATTAAAAAAGTCTGTCTTGTAACCAGTCCTTTTCAAACAAGTAAAGTCTGCCCATTTTGTGCCGTCGATTTTGTGTTAATGCCTAGTATTTATACAAAATCATAATTTAAAGGACTTCATTCCTTCATTCACTTTGGAAATTTGGAATTGCAGCACATCAAATTTTGCCTGGGAAGAAAAGTAGATTAAATAAATTTAATAAGTCTTACTACTTCCCATTAAATAAATTAAATACGTCTTACTTGTTCCCACTCCTTTTCAAAACAGTAGTTTAAAACGAGGGCCCTTCACTCAATCTTGAACCCCAACCCCGCACGTTGTGTTGTATCTGTGAATGTTGGTTGTGGCCAAATGATAGTTTTCTTTCATTCGTTTAGGTTCCAAGAAAACTTGATGTAACTCTACTTTTAACTGCCGTTTCAGATAAGCGGGTATTACGTCGCAGTCATGTGCCGTGGATATGACGTAATTGCCCGAACCTCCGCCAAAATTCAAATCTGTTGGCGCGATGGCCGTGAGCCACTGAGCAGCGACGATTATCAACAGAAATATCTTTATTTTCTGCTTGCAACTGGACCGTCTAGAGCGTACACGGTAAGTAACACTCATTGTGTTTAAGGAGATTTACGTTTGTAATAGCAGAAGTGTAGCCGCGTTGCGTTGTACGTGTGAAAATTGGTCGAGGCGAAATGTTAATGTTTAATTTCATTCCTTTAGGTTCCACGGTGTTTGTTGGCTGCAAGTTTTCCACTGCAAGAAGAGGCTCGTATCATTGACCAGGAGCGAGCTACAATGGTGAGTAGCCATAACATTTATGTTAAACACTTCCTATTTCATGTCTAACAGTACTTGATTTAACAAATAACCATAAATAAATACAGTGTGGGCACTGAAGTTAACATATGTGATTATACTGCCTAATCTGTCACGGAGTAGATTGTTGCAAAGTAATATAAGATCCAAAGTTGTAATTCAGAATAGTTTTCAAAAGAAGGCCATTAGAATTATATACAAGTCTGATTACCCTTAACATAACAACAAGCTATTAATTAAATCACAAATTCTTCAATTCAAAGATTTGGTAGATTATCAGACAAATAATGTCTAACAGTAATTGATTTAACATCACGATAAGTAGATTGAGTGTGGGCACTCTCAAGTTAACAGATATGATTATACTGCCTAATCTGTTACAGAGTATGTTGTTGCCAAGTAATGTAGAATAGATCCAAAGTAGTAATCCAGAATAGTTTTGAAGAGGCCATTAGAATAATAAACAAATCTGATTACCTTGAACATAATAACAAGCTAAGTGTTTAATATGTCCTATGAAGTCAAAATTGGGCACCATCATGTGGTGAAATTTGGAATTGCATCACATCCAATTTTGCCTGGGAACCAACAGATTAAATAAATCTTAGTTTTGAATAAGCCACTCCTTCTCAAACAAGTAAACTCTGCCCATTTCGCGCAGTAGATGTTCTGTTAATATCTAGTATTTATACAAAGTCATAATTTAAATTGCTTTCAACCTTCATTCATCGGTTCAACCAACATTACTCGCTCTTATTACCAACTTGTATTGATTTAACTAAGCGTTTAATACTTCCTATCAGGTCTCAAGGCAAGATTTGGCAAAATACAATTTCAGCAAATCCAATTTTGCCAGGGAACAAAAATAGATTAAATAAACTAAATAAGTCTTCTTCCCATTAAATAAATCAGAAAAGTCTGTCTTGTAACCAGTCCTCTTCAAACAAGTAAAGTCTGCCCATTTTGTGCCGTAGATTTTGTGTCTATGCCTAGTATTTAAACAAAATCATAATTTAAACGACTTCTTTCCTTCATTCACTTTGGAAATTTAGAATTGCAGCAAATCGAATTTTGGCAGGGAACAAAAATAGATCAATTAAACTAAATAAGTCTTCTTCCCATTAAATAAATTAAAAAAGTCTGTCTTGTAACCAGTCCTTTTCAAACAAGTAAAGTCTGCCCATTTTGTGCCGTCGATTTTGTGTTAATGCCTAGTATTTATACAAAATCATAATTTAAAGGACTTCATTCCTTCATTCACTTTGGAAATTTGGAATTGCAGCACATCAAATTTTGCCTGGGAAGAAAAGTAGATTAAATAAATTTAATAAGTCTTACTACTTCCCATTAAATAAATTAAATACGTCTTACTTGTTCCCACTCCTTTACAAAAAAGTAGTTTAAAACGAGGTCCCTTCACTCCACCTTTAACCCTATTTATTCACCTTCTAGGCTAAGTGTTAAAGGCTAAGTGTTAAAGGCTAAGTGTTAAAGGCTAAGTGTTAGAGGCTAAGTGCCAGAGGCTAGGCGCCAGAGGCGAGTTTTTGTGGGCTGAAGTTTTAGTGGGGTTAGTGTGAATACAATCCAAAAGAATACAACAGAATACAATACAATAGAATATAATACATAGATTAAATTCAATAGCTCTTACTACTTCCCATTAAATAAATTAAATACGTCTTACTTGTTCCCAATCCTTTTCAAAAAAGTAGTTTAAAACGAGGGCCCTTCACTCAACCTTTAACCTCAACCCCGCACGTCACATTGTGTTGTATCTGTGAATGTTGGTTGTGGCCAAATGATAGTTTTCTTTCATTCGTTTAGGTTCCACGGTGTTTGTTGGCTATGTTTTCCACTGTCAGAAGGATGAAAATACAAAGTACAACGCTTGGACGTGGGCGAAGACGTCACCGGTGAGTCCTTCCTTCCTATTTATTTACCTTCTAGATGCTAGAGGCTAAGTGTTAGAGGCTAAGTGTTAGAGGCTAAGTGTTAAACACAATACGAACAACACAACGATACTGCACTGAACAACACGATACCGCACTGAGAAACACGATACCGCACTGAACAACACGATACCGCACTGAACAACACCATGCCGCACTGAACACCATGCCACACTGAACAACACCATCCCGCACTGAACAACACCATGCCGCACTAAACAACACCATGCCGCACTGAACAACACCATGCCTCACTGAACGACACCATGCCGCACTGAAAGACACCATGCCGCACTGAACGACACCATGCCGCACTGAAAGACACCATCCCGCACTGAACACCATGCCGCACTGAACAACACCATCCTGCACTGAACAACACCATCCCGCACTGAACAACACCATGCCGCACTGAACAACATTATGCCGCACTGAACATTATGCCGCACTGAACAACACCATGCCGCACTGAACAACACCATGCCGCACTGAACAACATTATGCCGCACTGAACAACACCATGCCGCACTGAACAACACCATGCCGCACTGAACAACACCATGCCGCACTGAACAACATTATGCCGCACTGAACAACACCATGCCGCACTGAACAACACCATCCTGCACTGAACAACACCATTCCGCATTGAACACCATGCCGCACTGAACAACACCATCCCGCACTGAACAACACCATCCCGCACTGAACAACACCATGCCGCACTGAACAACATTATGCCGCACTGAACAACATTATGCCGCACTGAACAACACCATGCCGCACTGAACAACACCATGCCGCACTGAACAACACCATGCCGCACTGAACAACATTATAACGCACTGAACAACACCATCCCGCACTGAACAACACCATGCCGCACTAAACAACATTATGCCGCACTGAACAACATTATGCCGAAATGAACAACACCATGCCGCACTGAACAACACCATGCCGCACTGAACAACACCATCCTGCACTGAACAACACCATCCCGCACTGAACAACACCATGCCGCACTGAACAACACCATGCCGCACTGAACAACACCATGCCGCAATGAACAACACCATCCCGCACTGAACAACATTATGCCGCACTGAACAACATTATGCCGCACTGAACAACACCATGCCGCACTGAACAACACCATGCCGCACTGAACAACACCATCCTGCACTGAACAACACCATCCCGCACTGAACAACACCATGCCGCACTGAACAACATTATGGCGCACTGAACAACATTATGCCGCACTGAACAACACCATGCCGCACTGAACAACACCATGCCGCAATGAACAACACCATGCCGCAATGAACAACACCATCCCGCACTGAACAACAGCATGCCGCACTGAGCAACACCATGCCGCACTGAACAACACCATCCTGCACTGAACAACACCATGCCGCACTGAACAACACCATTCCGCACTGAACAACACCATGCCGCACTGAACAACATTACGCTGCACTGAACAACACCATGCCGCACTGAACAACACCATGCCGCACTGAACAACACCATGCCGCATTGAACAACACCATGCCGCATTGAACAACACCATGCCGCACTGAACAACACCATCCTGCACTGAACAACACCATGCCGCATTGAACAACACCATGCCGCACTGAACAACACCATCCTGCACTGAACAACACCATCCCGCACTGAACAACACCATCCCGCATTGAACAACACCATCCTGCACTGAACAACACCATGCCGCACTGAACAACACCATGCCGCACTGAACAACACCATTCCGCACTGAACAACACCATGCCGCACTGAACAACACCATCCCGCACTGAACAACACCATCCCGCACTGAACAACACCATCCTGCACTGAACAACACCATCCTGCACTGAACAACACCATCCTGCACTGAACAACACCATGCCGCACTGAACAACACCATGCCGCACTGAACAACACCATGCCGCACTGAACAACACCATGCCGCACTGAACAACACCATGCCGCACTGAACAACATTATGCCGCACTGAACAACATTATGTCGCACTGAACAACACCATGCCGCACTGAACAACACCATGCCGCACTGAACAACACCATGCCGCACTGAACAACACCATGCCGCACTGAACAACACCATGCCGCACTGAACAACACCATGCCGCACTGAACAACACCATGCCGCACTGAACAACATTATGCCGCACTGAACAACACCATGCCGCACTGAACAACACCATCCTGCACTGAACAACACCATTCCGCATTGAACACCATGCCGCACTGAACAACACCATCCCGCACTGAACAACACCATCCCGCACTGAACAACACCATGCCGCACTGAACAACATTATGCCGCACTTAACAACATTATGCCGCACTGAACAACACCATGCCGCACTGAACAACACCATGCCGCACTGAACAACACCATGCCGCACTGAACAACATTATAACGCACTGAACAACACCATCCCGCACTGAACAACACCATGCCGCACTAAACAACATTATGCCGCACTGAACAACATTATGCCGAAATGAACAACACCATGCCGCACTGAACAACACCATGCCGCACTGAACAACACCATCCTGCACTGAACAACACCATCCCGCACTGAACAACACCATGCCGCACTGAACAACACCATGCCGCACTGAACAACACCATGCCGCAATGAACAACACCATCCCGCACTGAACAACATTATGCCGCACTGAACAACATTATGCCGCACTGAACAACACCATGCCGCACTGAACAACACCATCCTGCACTGAACAACACCATCCCGCACTGAACAACACCATGCCGCACTGAACAACACCATGCCGCACTGAACAACATTATGCCGCACTGAACAACACCATGCCGCACTGAACAACACCATCCTGCACTGAACAACACCATTCCGCATTGAACACCATGCCGCACTGAACAACACCATCCCGCACTGAACAACACCATCCCGCACTGAACAACACCATGCCGCACTGAACAACATTATGCCGCACTGAACAACATTATGCCGCACTGAACAACACCATGCCGCACTGAACAACACCATGCCGCACTGAACAACACCATGCCGCACTGAACAACATTATAACGCACTGAACAACACCATCCCGCACTGAACAACACCATGCCGCACTAAACAACATTATGCCGCACTGAACAACATTATGCCGAAATGAACAACACCATGCCGCACTGAACAACACCATGCCGCACTGAACAACACCATCCTGCACTGAACAACACCATCCCGCACTGAACAACACCATGCCGCACTGAACAACACCATGCCGCACTGAACAACACCATGCCGCAATGAACAACACCATCCCGCACTGAACAACATTATGCCGCACTGAACAACATTATGCCGCACTGAACAACACCATGCCGCACTGAACAACACCATGCCGCACTGAACAACACCATCCTGCACTGAACAACACCATCCCGCACTGAACAACACCATGCCGCACTGAACAACATTATGGCGCACTGAACAACATTATGCCGCACTGAACAACACCATGCCGCACTGAACAACACCATGCCGCAATGAACAACACCATGCCGCAATGAACAACACCATCCCGCACTGAACAACACCATGCCGCACTGAGCAACACCATGCCGCACTGAACAACACCATCCTGCACTGAACAACACCATGCCGCACTGAACAACACCATTCCGCACTGAACAACACCATGCCGCACTGAACAACATTACGCTGCACTGAACAACACCATGCCGCACTGAACAACACCATGCCGCACTGAACAACACCATGCCGCATTGAACAACACCATGCCGCATTGAACAACACCATGCCGCACTGAACAACACCATCCTGCACTGAACAACACCATGCCGCATTGAACAACACCATGCCGCACTGAACAACACCATCCTGCACTGAACAACACCATCCCGCACTTAACAACACCATCCCGCATTGAACAACACCATCCTGCACTGAACAACACCATGCCGCACTGAACAACACCATGCCGCACTGAACAACACCATTCCGCACTGAACAACACCATGCCGCACTGAACAACACCATCCCGCACTGAACAACACCATCCCGCACTGAACAACACCATCCTGCACTGAACAACACCATCCTGCACTGAACAACACCATCCTGCACTGAACAACACCATGCCGCACTGAACAACACCATGCCGCACTGAACAACACCATGCCGCACTGAACAACACCATGCCGCACTGAACAACATTATGCCGCACTGAACAACATTATGTCGCACTGAACAACACCATGCCGCACTGAACAACACCATGCCGCACTGAACAACATTATGCCGCACTGAAAAACACCATGCCGCACTGAACAACACCATCCCGCACTGAACAACACCATGCCGCATTGAACAACACCATGCCGCACTGAACAACACCATGCTGCACTGAACAACATTATGCTGCACTGAACAACACGATCCTGCATTGAACAACACCATGCCGCACTGAACAACACCATCCTGCACTGAACAACACCATCCTGCACTGAACAACACCACCCCGCACTGAACAACACGATCCCGCATTGAACACCATCCCGCACTGAACAACACCATGCCGCACTGAACAACACCATTCCGCACTGAACAACACCATGCCGCACTGAACAACACCATGCCGCACTGAACAACACCATGCCGCACTGAACAACACCATGCCGCACTGAACAACATTATGCCGCACTGAACAACACCATGCCGCACTGAACAACACCATCCCGCACTGAACAACACCATGCCGCATTGAACAACACCATGCCGCATTGAACAACACCATGCCGCACTGAACAACACCATCCCGCACTGAACAACACCATCCCGCACTAAACAACACCATGCCGCACTGAACAACATTATGGCGCACTGGACAACATTATGCCGCACTGAACAACACCATGCCGCACTGAACAACACCATGCCGCACTGAACAACACCATGCCGCACTGAACAACACCATGCCGCACTGAACAACATTATGCCGCACTGAACAACACCATGCCGCACTGAACAACACCATGCCGCACTGAACAACACGATCCCGCATTGAACAACACCATCCTGCACTGAACAACACCATGCCGCACTGAACAACACCATGCCGCACTGAACAACACCATTCCGCACTGAACAACACCATGCCGCACTGAACGACACCATCCTGCACTGAACAACACCATCCCGCACTGAACAACACCATGCCGCATTAAACAACACCATGCCGCACTGAACAACACCATCCTGCACTGAACAACACCATGCCGCACTGAACAACACCATGCCGCACTGAACAACACCATGCCGCACTGAACAACATTATGCCGCACTGAACAACATTATGCCGCACTAAACAACATTATGTCGCACTGAACAACACCATGCCGCACTGAACAACACCATGCCGCACTGAACAACATTATGCCGCACTGAACAACATGATCCCGCATTGAACAACACCATCCCGCAGTGAACAACACCATGCCGCATTGAACAACACCATGCCGCACTGAACAACACCATGCTGCACTGAACAACATTATGCTGCACTGAACAACACGATCCTGCATTGAACAACACCATGCCGCACTGAACAACACCATCCTGCACTGAACAACACCATGCCGCACTGAACAACACCATGCCGCACTGAACAACATTATGCCGCACTGAAAAACACCATGCCGCACTGAACAACACCATCCCGCACTGAACAACACCATGCCGCATTGAACAACACCATGCCGCACTGAACAACACCATGCTGCACTGAACAACATTATGCTGCACTGAACAACACGATCCTGCATTGAACAACACCATGCCGCACTGAACAACACCATCCTGCACTGAACAACACCATCCTGCACTGAACAACACCACCCCGTACTGAACAACACGATCCCGCATTGAACAACACCATCCCGCACTGAACAACACCATGCCGCACTGAACAACACCATTCCGCACTGAACAACACCATGCCGCACTGAACAACACCATGCCGCACTGAACAACACCATGCCGCACTGAACAACACCATGCCGCACTGAACAACATTATGCCGCACTGAACAACACCATGCCGCACTGAACAACACCATCCCGCACTGAACAACACCATGCCGCATTGAACAACACCATGCCGCACTGAACAACACCATCCTGCACTGAACAACACCATCCCGCACTAAACAACACCATGCCGCACTGAACAACATTATGGCGCACTGGACAACATTATGCCGCACTGAACAACACCATGCCGCACTGAACAACACCATGCCGCACTGAACAACACCATGCCGCACTGAACAACATTATGCCGCACTGAACAACACCATGCCGCACTGAACAACACCATCCCGCACTGAACAACACCATGCCGCATTGAACAACACCATGCCGCACTGAACAACACCATCCTGCACTGAACAACACCATCCCGCACTGAACAACACCATGCCGCACTGAACAACATTATGGCGCACTGGACAACATTATGCCGCACTGAACAACACCATGCTGCACTGAACAACACCATGCCGCACTGAACAACACCATGCCGCACTGAACAACACCATGCCGCACTGAACAACATTATGCCGCACTGAACAACACCATGCCGCACTGAACAACACCATCCCGCACTGAACAACACCATGCCGCATTGAACAACACCGTGCCGCACTGAACAACACCATCCTGCACTGAACAACACCATCCCGCACTGAACAACACCATGCCGCACTGAACAACATTATGGCGCACTGAACAACATTATGCCGCACTGAACAACACCATGCCGCACTGAACAACACCATGCCGCACTGAACAACATTATAACGCACTGAACAACACCATCCCGCACTGAACAACACCATGCCGCACTAAACAACATTATGCCGCACTGAACAACACCATGCCGCACTGAACAACACCATGCCGCACTGAACAACACGACGTCGCACTGAACAACACGACGCCGCACAGAACAACACGACGCCGCACAGAATAACACAATACCGCACAGAACAACACAATACCGCACAAACAGTCTTAGATAATATTACGTCGCAGTCATGTGACGCGGACATGACGTCAATAGGCGGAACTCACGGCAAAATTATAATCCGTGGGCGTGGCTTGCAACAGGAAGTAGGAAAGCGGCAGTTCTGGCAAACAAGACACAGCTGTTAGTAACACGATGACTAACAAGGCAAATATTTTTGTTTTCAGCTTGCAACTTGACCGTCTAGAGCGTACAAGGTAATTACAACTGTTTTTTTTTAGCCCTGAAAAGCAAGGGAGTGTGGCGTTTGGGAGGAATGTCGAACTCGGCGTCTGCTTCCAGCCACAGACGCCAAATTTCGACGATTATTTCGACTGGTCAACGGTTGTAAATTATTGCGTTGACTAAAAACTTTATTTAACTCTACTCTTAACTTTGCCGTTTCAGATATGCGGGTATTACACCGCGGAAATGACGTCAATAGGCTGAACTCTCGCCAAAATTCAAATCTGTGGGCGCAATGGCCTTGAGCGAGACACCGGATACAAACACGACGATTATCAACAGAAATATCTTTATTTTCCGCTTGCAAGTGGACCGTCTAGAGCGTACACGGTAAGTACAACTCATTGTGTTTAAAAAGATTTACGTTTGTGTAGTTTGCGTTGCGTTGTATCTGTGAATGTTGGTTGAGGCTAAATGTTAATGTTTAATTTCATTCCTTTAGGTTCCACGGTGTTTGTTGGCTGTATGTTTTCCACTGCAAGAAGAGGCTCGTATCATTGACCAGCAGGAGCTACAATGGTGAGTACCCCTTTCGTCTTCCATTTATGTTAAACACTTCCTATTTCATGTCTAACAGTACTCGATTTAACAAATAACCATAAATAAATACAGTGTGGGCAGTCACGTTAACATATGTGATTATCCTGCCTAATATGTTTATCACAAATATGTCACTAATCACTAATATGTTTATTTGTTTATCACAACACCTTTGGACCTTCAGCAATCAATTATTTACCTTCATCTACATAGAGACAGAACGATGGTGTCTTAAACATCTCATTCATTTCACCAAATAACTTCACGCAGGTGGATAACGGCCGTCTCGGTCACGCTATGTTGCGTGATGCAGTTTTGAAGAACCAAATGCATTTATTCAATGAATAAGTCAAGCTAGTTCTATGTTTATGATGTTGTAAGTTACGGTACCGATTGAAGTTGAGTTCGAAGCCAGTGGAAAACAGCGCTGCGTTTGTGCTCTCCAGGTACAAATGTTGTGATCTCTGACTGACGACCGGGCGAGACTCGAGTAAGAGATGTCCAAACGAGCTCCGGCAGGGCGGGCCAAGGCGGAGCGAACGGACGCCCTTCAGGCCGCCAATGACGAGCTGAGAACCAAACTGATGGACGTCCAGTTAGAACTTCAGCAGGAGAAGAACAAGGTGAAAACCTCAACAGACAGACACTGCCTGCCTCCCTGCCTGCCTCCCTGCCTGCCTCCCTGCCTGCCTCCCTCCCTCCCAGTTTTCCCGATGTAGATTAGACATGCGTGTGCCATGACTGTGTCAGCCTACATCAACAAATGCACCGAGGACGTCAGCACCACTAAGAATATCATCACCCGGGGCAACCAACGACCCTGGATGACTGAGGAGGTACGTCAAACGCTACGAGCGCGGAACTCTGCCTTCAAGTCTGGCGACAAGGAGACACTGAGGACAGCGAGAGCCAACTTGAACCGTGCCATCAGGATAGCGAAGCGAGACCGCAGTCGAAAATTTCAGGATCGTTTCCACGACGTCAAAAACATCAGGAGTATGTGGCAAGGCATACGGGCGATTACAGACTACAACTCACCCTCCCCCCCCCGGTGGGTGTAGTTGATGCTGACTTTCTAAATGGTCTAAATAACTTCTTTGGGAGGTTCGAGGCACTAAACGGCACTCCAGCAGTTAAAACTGTCCCCCATCAGGAAGAGGAGGTACTCTGCCTTGACTCCGCCGATGTGTTGAAGACCCTGAGGAGAGTCAACCCCTGTAAGGCCCCTGGCCCCGACAACATTCCTGGGCGTGTGTTCAGGGAATGTGCAAGTCATCTGGCTGGGGTCATCACAGACATTTTTAACACCTCGCTGGGCCAAGCCACAGTGCCGGCGTGCTTTAAGACTGCCTCCATCATTCCGGTGCCGAAGAAACCTCAAATCACCTCATTTAATGATTACCGGCCTGTTGCACTGACTCCGGTTATGATGAAGTGCTTCGAAAGGCTGCTTAAAGGTCACATCGTTTCCAGACTCCCCCTATTATTTGACCCGTTCCAGTTTGCCGACCGGCAAAACCGCTCCACTCAGGACGCCATCTCCTCCGTTCTTCACCTGAGCCTGGCTCACCTGGAGGAGAAGAACACCCATGTGCGGAGGCTGTTCCTGGACTTCAGCTCAGCGTTTAACACCATCATCCCACAGCATCTGGTAGGAAAATTGGAACACCTGGGCTTCAACACCCCCCTTCGCAACTGGCTGCTAGACTTCCTCACCAACAGACCTCAGTCAGTCCGGGTCGGACAGAACACCTCTGATGTCATCACCCTCAGCACAGGCTCCCTTCAGGGCTGCGTCCTGAGCCCCCTGCTGTGCACCCTGATGACACACGACTGCGTCCTCAGGTTCACCACCAATCACATCGTGAAGTCAGCAGACGACACAACGGTGGTGGGGCTCATCAGAGACAACAACGACCTGGACTACAGAGAGGAGGTGGAGCAGCTGGTGGGCTGGTGCAGAGAAAACAGCCTGATCCTGAATGAGGAGAAGATGGAGATCATCGTCGACTTCAGGAAAAAACAGCCTCACCACGCTCCACTGATCATCAACAGCTCAGCTGTGGAGGTGGTCAGCACCACCAAATTCCTGGGGGTCCACATCACAGAAGACCTCACCTGGACTATGAACACTACGGCACTGGTCAAGAGGGCACAGAAGCGCTTGTACTTCCTGCGGAGGATGAGGAGAGCCCACCTGCCCCCACCCATCATGAGGACGTTCTACAGGAGCACCATAGAGAGCATTCTGACAAGCTGTCTCTCTGTGTGGTGTGGAGGCTGCACCGCCTCCGATTGGAAGAACGTGAGGAGAGTGGTGAGGACAGCAGAGAGGATCATAGGGGCTCCTCTTCCCTCCATTCAGGACATTTCATCTCAGCGCTGCATGTCCCGTGCCCGTAACATCATCAATGACCCATCACACCCCCACCATGGACTGTTCTCCCTGCTGCCCTCTGGGAAGAGGTTTGCAGCATCCGCTGCAGGTCCACCAGGTTCTGCAACAGCTTTTTCCCTGCTGTCATCAGACTGTTGAACACTAGAACTGTTGAGCTCTAAACTGAACTCTGCATCACACATTCACAGAACTGTACTTTATGACACTACGGACCTCTATCTTGCACTATCTCGCACTACCAACTTTACTGAACTTGTATAAACCCTTTAAATAGAAGTTTAATACATGGTTTAGCATTCCTCTGCACACTCTTGAATACTGTTTTGCCTACTTGCACTATTGCATAATTATCACTGCTGCACTTTATACTTATTTTTAATATATATATATATATATATATATATATATAGTATATATGTATATATATATATTTTCATAGGATATGTTACTTCTATTCAACTGCAATATCACTACTTTGTTGTAAGACGTATGCAACGGAATTTCGTTTTGTATGCACCATGTGCAGACAAGATGACAATAAAGTTTGTCTAAGTCTAAGTCATGTCAGGTCAGCTGTCTGGAGAGAGAGAGAAGTCAGGACCTGCGGGCGGAGCACCACCGTGCCACCGCCGCCATGACGGAACTCAAAAGCAAACTCCATGAGGAGAAGCAGAAAGAGTTAGCCATTACCAGGGAGACATTACTGCGGCAGCATGAAATGGAGCTGATGAGAGTGATCAAAATCAAAGATGGAGAGATCCAGCGACTGAATGCCTTGGTCCTCAGCCTGAGGGACGGCTCCATGGACAAGGTGATCCGCTCTATCCGTGTCTGACTATCCGCACGCCACGTCGGGCTTCGATGCGGCCGCTACCGTATTGTGTAGCTTGTCCCCAGTAAGCGTCGCGGCGCTCCGTTGCGGTCTCAACGGCCCGGTGTGGCGCAATGTCTGCTCAGGTGAGGAGGGGGGGCGCTTTGCTGGCGGAGGTGGAGGAGACGCGGCGGTGTCGGGAGACCGAGCGGTGTCGCCTCCACCAGGAGCGCGGAAGAAGCCCTGGCAGCGGCCCAGCAGGCCTGGCAGTCCCGAGCGGCCGAGCTCCGATCGGCTCATCACCAGCATCGGGAGGAGCTGAGCCGAACCAAGAGAGACTGCGAGAGGGAGATCCGCCGACTGGTAGGACTGATCAGATGCGCGGTGCGTGGCTATGTTCCCAATTTCGTTGTATACCTGCAGTGCAATGACACCTAAGGCATTCTATTCTATTCTATTTCACAAGAAGAAAATGTCCGGTTGCTCGCTTCGCTTTTGTCACAGCAAAGGTGTTCTAGTCGATTCAAGAAAAAAATTGGCCGGTTGCTCTCTTTGTTTTTGTCACAATTCTGGCAAATGAGTTTGCCCGCCTGCCTGAGCGCTCCCCGTTTGTACATCCAGACGGATGAGATCAAGCTGAAAGACAGAGCGGTTAGTGTTTTGGATGAAGCCCTGGGGCCGGCCACGTCCACCGCCTTCAGCTGCAGACTCAGGCTGCCGAGCAGCAGATCGCTGCCCTGAGGGATTCCCAAAGGGCGGGCCTAAACTACCCTGGAAGTGGGGTCAACGCCGCTACTAGCAATCCTCTTCATTGCGTAAGCCACCTCATCACACACTTGCAGTACGCATGACTTAGTTCGTTGCTGGAGGAAGGTAGCACAAAAACAGTTTTGAACTTTGAACGAGTGCTTGTGTGTGTGTGTTGCGGGGCGTTTTCAGTCTCAGGAGGATCGGGACACGCGACGGTTTCATCTGAAAATCGCTGAGCTCAGCGCAGTCATCAGGAAACTGGAGGATCGAAACGCCCTGCTTTCTGAAGAGCGCAATGAACTGGTAATTTATTGACGGCACGCTTGAAGGTTTGCGCTACGTTTGATGCGCGCCATCCAGCGAGGCACCCATTGCGCTTGCTTATTAGTTGAGCGGCGCGGCGAGTCGGTTGCCTGGTAGATGTCTTTTATTGGGAGCCAAAGCCACGATTCCGTTCAAACCGATGCAAAAGGAATGGATACGTTCTGGCCCGCGTGTTGTGCGTCTTTCACATCCCGCACTTCATGCTTGCAGCTAAAGCGACTGAGAGAAACAGAAAGCCAGTTTCTGCCACTCCTGTACAAAAACAAACGCCTGAGCAGGAAGAATGAAGAACTCTCGCTGGTGCTGTGTCGCCTTGAAAACAAAGTGCGCTTTGTCACCCAGGAGAACGAGGAGATGGCAAGCTTGGTAAGTCGACGCGGACAACGGCGGCGTGCCAACAGAGTCCACTGCATTTGTGTTCCACAGAGAAGGCCTAGTTCGCTCAATGACCTGGACCGCGGTTGCGGCCAGCAGGACGGTGAAATGGAGTTCCTTCAAGTTGTGGAGCAGCGGCACATCATCGACGACTTGTCCAAGGTCTTCAGGCAGGCGACTCGGTGCACGTACGGCAGCGCCGCGCTCGCTCGCTGTCGCCAGGAAACCTTTTCCGTCCAAAGCTTGGCCGGCGGCCGCCATCCAAAAAATTGGCCCCTTAAATTCCGACCTTTCAAGCAGGAGCATTGTGCGCACGCGTTTGAACACGCTTTAGACTTGTTTTGCCGTTTTCAGCAGCTCAAAGCTCCCGTTTTGTCAGCGCCTTTGCCACTCGCTGTGCGCTGAAAACGACGGACTTGCCCGGCTGCTCAGCCCGTCAACCATGAGCCGCGAGCGCGACGTCATTGTCCGTAGGCAGCTAGTGGCAAAATGCACCCTGTTAGAGTTGCGCTCGCTCCAACTTATTTTGCAAGAACCACACGGGAGACAAGTAAGTTCTTTTGGACACCTGCAGGTGGAGAGTCCATCCGTTGTACGAATGAAGTCTGACTCTCGGCTCCTGCACGAGCATTTTAATTAAGAGAAACAGGGTGGGTGTAAGAGTGGATTGAATAGAGGAAGCCCTTGACCTCTAGTCAAAACATAGCAAGGGGTGTTTTACGACTTTGTGTAGGAAGGGATAAGCGATAGGGATAAATAAGGGATAAATAATATTATTTATTACAGGTCGCAGTCAAAGTCAAAGCAACACAATGATACGATAAAGATAATCTGGAAAACCCTGACACACCCTGTAGTTGTCACTTTTGGAAAAGACGAGCGTCCCTCCAATCATCGCCGGTGACGTGTTTTTCAGGCTCTGGAGACAGGAGCTCATGTCAGAAATGTCATTGTGAGTCGCGTTTGTTTCTGCGCCGGAGCCGTTCGTTCCCTTTGCATCCAAAGAATCTCAAAGGCGGATTATTTGTGTCGACAGGAGAGAGATTTGCTGCTACGATACCGACGTCGAGAATCTCTGAGGAGGAACAAAGCGTGAGGTCCTGCAAGGTGAGTCTGTTTGTTTGCGGCTGCTTGGTGTTGCGCAAGATGAAATGGCCTTTTTCTCGCTATCGTTCCTCTCGTCGATTCATCGTGAGGTGTCGCTTCAGTTTGTTCAGAGAGATGTTTGCTTCCGCGCCCGCAGGTCATCGAAACATTTTACGGCTACGACGAAGACGTGTTGGTGATCTCGGACGGATCGTCCTTGTCTTTTCACACCGACAGAACCCCCGACACGGAACCCGAAGAGGTAGCCCGCCATTTCTGCCAGCGTATTGGCACCAAACATTCCTCTTCAGCCTGGAATCGGACTCGTCTTTGCGTCGCGGGTGCTTTGTCGCCGGTCTGACTGATTCTGGTACTAGTGCTGTGTTGCATTGGTGTGTGCATGAAGAGGCGGAGCTTCGCTACCGCCAGCTGACGCAAGAATATCAAGCGCTGCAACGAGCCTACGCTCTGCTAGCCCAGACCAGCGAAAGGGGACTACGACGCCGAGAAGGAGATCAAGGTGGCGCCCCTTCCCGCAACCCCCGGCCGGGTCGCAGCCTCCCCGTTCTCACCCAGCCTCGGGTGTTCTCTGGTCTGAAAGGAGGAGGAGGAGCCTCCCTCCTCCTCCTTTCAGACCAGAGAAAAGCTGATGGTAGAAATGGGTCACTATCAAAGCAGAGTAGCAGATCTGGAGTCAGCGCTGAAGCAACAAGGACAGGTAAGCTCATCAATGAGCACACCTTTTTCTCAGACAAAATAGCTACATTCTTCAGTCACTCATCCGTCTGGCATTACTGGACCAACCCCCCCCCCCCCCCCCCCCCGAACGTGGCTGGGAAAATGCGGAGAAAAGCAAATGTCATTTTCCAGTCAACCAAAGAATTTGTGGATGAAAATGACACAACATTCCAAAGCTGTCCACGCGTTTGTCTCTTCTAGAATGTCAAGTGGGTGGAGGAGAAGCAGCTGCTGCGTCAGAGCAATCAGCAGTTGGCCGAAAAGGTGACGGAAAGAAAGGCGCTGGGCGGAGTCGCTTGGCGTCACACCTGTCGGGAAGCCCCGCAGATGAGGTCTGACTGTCTTTTCAGGTCAGGCGGATGGAGGCGGAAGAAGCGCGTCTGAAAGAGCACATCCAGGATATCCGAGACCAAAACGAACTGCTTGAGTTCCGCATCCTGGAGCTGGAGGTGGGAAGACTCGCACAAGCGTGTTGAGGCCAGAGATGTGACGGACGGACGGACGGACGGACGGATGCATGCCTCTGCCTTTCAGGAGAGGGAGTGGCGCTCCCCCGTCTTGAAGTTTCTGCAAGTCCGTTTCCCAGACGGCCTCAGCCCTTTGCAGATCTACTGCGAGGCCGAGGGCGTGAGCGTAGGTAAGGCGTCCCTCGCAACCCTAACCTTAACCCGAGGTCCCAGAACACCTTACATTGCTCCTTGCGCCTTTCCCCCGGACATCGTCATCAGTGATCTGATGAAGAAGCTGGACATCCTGGGCTATAACGCCGTAAGTGTATGTCGAACTCCTTATGTTCGCACTCCACGAGACTCGGCGGCTCAAATGTGACTTTTGGAAGGCTTTGCGCTGAAAGAAGCTTGTTGAGGCTGTGCCTTTGGGCTCTTGCAGAATCTCACCAACGAGGAGCAGGTGGTCGTGATTCACGCCAGGACCCTTCTCACCCTAGCCGAGAAGGTAACGCGCACGTCCACGCACGCTCTCGCATTCTGCTTATGTGACAGCAGCCTTTCCTCAGTGGTTAGAATACATCAAAGTGACCAAGTCAGCACTTCAACAGAAGATGTTGGACATTGAAAGTGAGAAGGTAGACAGACACGCGACATCAGCCAAGGGGAACTCCGGCAATGTGCCCCAACAATTCTGACCTTGAGCTGTGCTAGGATATGTTCTGCAAGCAGAAGGGCTACCTGGATGAAGAGTTGGACTTCAGGAAGTGTTCCATGGACCAGGCTCATAAGGTAAGCCGCCCTCAAATCTCCCGCCGGACCACTGATGGACGAGGATTGCGGCCCAGAGGATCCTGGAGCTGGAGGCCATGTTGTACGAGGCGCTACCGCAGCGGGACTGCCCCGCCACGGACGGCGAAAAAGCCAGCCACGCTGGCGTGAATGACGTGCTGACGGCGGATCAGAGAGAAGAGCTTAGGAGCGCCGTGGACCAATGGAAGCGAGCCCTGATGTGCGAGTTGAGGGAGCGCGACGCTTGCATCCTCCAAGAGAGAATGGATCTGCTGCACAGCGCGCAACAGGTAAGGGCCCAAAGCCAGCCCGGCACTTACTTGCACGCTTACTGGCTTTTGAATGCCACTTTCCATTTGTCCGTCCTAGAGGAACAAAGAGCTGAAAGAATTCATCGAAGCTCAGAAGAGACAAATCAAACAATTGGAGGAGAAGTTTCTGTTTCTCTTTCTATTCTTCTCCTTGGCCTTCATTCTGTGGCCCTAACACCAGCTGGTGAGTGAGCTCCAGCGGCACCGCACTCGACACCTCCGATACACTGCCAGCCGGTCTCAGACGTTGGCAGACGCTCCGATGCCAACGTATACCCCCCGCCACGGTGACAGAGGCACCGCGTCACACCGGCGCTCATCCAATCAGAAGGCAGGAAAAGCAAATTCACATGCAAGGCACTTTTGAACCAGAAGAGAGCGCCACAAAAAACGGTTGTTGCCCCAAACGCGCACTAAAAAGGGTCAGAATAACAAGAGTCCCACTGGCCAGCCGGGGCCACCCGTCCAGCTGTTTCTTCAGGGGGGAAAAAAATTGGAGTCACCGGTGAGTACATTTTGCATTTAGCTCTGCTTTTCTGCTTCTGTCTTCAAGTGTGTGGCATCCTGCGATCAAAGATTCAGCCAACCCCAAAGCGGTTGACCTCAACGTCCCACCACCATGCCTACCAGAGCAGGTGACGTGATGCTTTGGACATCCTTCCGTCTCAGATGCCCAAAAGTACTCTTTGCCACATCTGCGGCAATACGGTGTCTTTTCAAAGGTGCAAATAAATCCAGCGTGGGCGGAACACGCACGTCTTCGGTTTTTCCCGCTTTGTTTGTGTGACAGCTGTTGTGAAAATTTTATACAAATAAAGTTGTATAGTACAGGTTTGGCCAAGCCGCAACTCCCGAACCGCATGCGGCTCTTTTATGTTCATATCAACATTTGTGTGTGTGTGTGTGTGTGGGGGGGGGGGGGGGGGGTTTGTGCGTGTTGGCTTCACTTGAGTTCAATTTGGTATTTTGGTCAAAAGCGCATGTGGTGAAATTCCACAAAGTAGGATGGGCAAACACATTTCTTTAAACTATGAGTGTCAATTGGGCTCTCGAAATGGCAGGGAAAAGATGCACAGCAAAACGAAAATACGGAGATGAACACAGGACGTTTTAATCAGAGTGGGAAAGTTTCTATTTTTTGTTGAACGTGATGGCAAACCATTCTGCCTGATATGTCAGACCTCAGCGCATTTCAAAGATTCAAATCTTCAGCGCCATGCACTTCAGCTCACTCCATGCTAACATTGATCAGGCGTCGAACCCGCATCATCATGCTTAAGAGGTGGCCATGCTAACCAGTGCGCCATTATGTCAACGCATAATAACTAAGTCTACTGGTCAAAACAGCGGTTACTATATGACGTCGCTACGTCGTGGTCACGTGACGCAGACAAGACGTCAATGGACGTGGGCAGAGTTAACTTGTTTAAAAGGGAGTAGGCAGAAGAAATATTTAATTTATTTAAATCTATTTTGAGTGCACACCATTATGCCAATGCATAACAACTGTAAATCTACTAAACAAAACAGCGGTTGCTATATGACATCTGCCACGTCGTGGTCACGTGACATACGTGACGTCGATGGGCGTAACTTTCGCCGGAATTCAAATCCGCGGGGAGAGTTAACTTGTTTAAAAGAGAGTGGGCAGAAGAATTATTTAATTTATTTAAATCTATTTGGTGTGTGCGCCATTATGTCAATGCATAACAACTGTAAGTCTACTAAACAAAACAGCGGTTGCTATATGACGTCTGCCACGTCGTGGTCACGTGACGCGGACGTGACGTCGACGCCTACTTTACATCCCACCGATCACAGGACCCCTCGGCTGCATAACCGTGCCCCCTTCCCAACCAATCGGATTTGCTATACGCGAAAACGACGCCAATGGAAAGAGCTTCCGCCCAAATTTAAATCCGTGGGCGTGGCTCGCAGCAGGAAGTAGGAAAATGGCGGCGATGTTGACAAAGACACAGCGGATGGTAACATACGACTAACAAGAGAAATATTTTTATTTTCTGCTTGCAACTGGACCGTCCAGAGCGTACACGGTAAGTACAACTCATCGTTTTTAAAAAGAAGTACTTTTGTTGCCCTGAAAAGCGAGTGAGCGTGGCGTTTGTGGGGGACGTCGAATTTCGACGATTCTTTCTGGTCAACGGTTGTAAATGATTGTGTTGATTAAAAAAGAAAACTTGATGTAACTCTACTTTTAACTGCCGTTTCAGATAGATTTGGAATTGCATCACATCCAATTTTGCCTAGAGCGTACACGGTAAGTAACACTCGTTGTGTTTAAGGAGATTTACTGTCAGGCAGGGGACAAGACGGAGGACTCGGATGCAGAGTCGTTTCTCTCTGGGTTTTATTCCAGCAAGCACACTGAGCAAAAGTACAAATCAAATCGCCTCTTGCGAGGGAAAACACGTGGCAAAAAGTACAAACAAAAGGTGTCGCACTGAGGCGAGTCAAAAGGCTAAAAGTACAAATCAAAACGCCTCTTACGAGGGAAAACACGTAGCACAAAGTACCAACTAAAGGAGTCGCACTGGGGCGAGACAAAAAGGCGATGGGGACCAAGGCACCAACAAAAGCGTCGCTCGGTGGCGAGACAAAAAGGAGGGTTCTTACAGAGAGTTCGGACATCAAGGGATCGCTGGTGGTCGGGACGAGGCAAGACACACTGGCACAAGACAAGGGGAAGACACGGACTAAATACACACAAAAGGGCGGGGGTACAGGTGATGACAATTAGCGTCGATTACGCAGGTGCACACAATCGGGATCAGGGAAGACAAGACAACCAAACACCGAGGAAGGAAACACGAACTGAAACGGAAGGGATGACAAAATAAAACCGGAAGTAAAGTTACGACAATTGACGAGACAAAAAACCGAAAAAATAAACGCGACCGCATGACAGAACCCCCCCCCTAGGGCCGGATCCCAGACGGCCCAGGAGCCCCAGGGTGAGCCGCATAAAAGTCATCAAACAGTCCTGGGTCCAAAATATAACTAGGCGGCACCCATTGCCGCTCCTCCGGCCCATAACCCTCCCAGTCCACCAGGTACTGCCAGCCCCGGCCTCTTCTGCGCACATCCAATAGTTGTTTCACGGTGTAGGCCGTCCCACCTCCCACAGTCCGCGGAGGCGGAGGCGGCGCAGGATCCGGCACCAATGGACTGTCCACCACCGGCTTGACCTTCCCGACGTGAAAGGTGGGGTGGACTGCAAGGGACCTGGGCAAGCGGAGACGCACCGCGGCCGGGTGGACGACCTTGGCGATGGGGAACGGACCCACGAAGCGAGGCGCCAGTTTCCTGGAGTCCCCCCGGTGGGGAAGATCCTTGGCGGACAGCCAGACACGTTGCCCTCGCTGGTACACGGGCGCCGGACGTCTCCTCCGGTCCGCCATCCGCTTGACCCGGTCCCCCTGTCGGACCAGCGTGGCCCGAGCCGCCGCCCAGACGCGATGACAGCGGCGCACCAAGGCGTGGGCCGAAGTCACCGTCACCTCCGGCTCACTGTCAGGGAAGACTGGGGGCTGGTAGCCGTACACACATTTGAACGGGGACATACCTGTGGCCGTGGTGGGCAGGGAGTTGTGGGCATACTCCACCCAGGAGAGGTTCTTGCTCCATGAGGCGGGGTTCTGGGAGACCAGGCAGCGGAGGCTTGTCTCCAACTGCTGGTTGACCCGTTCCGTCTGCCCGTTCGCCTCCGGATGATAACCTGACGTGAGGCTCACGGTGGCCCCTATGAGCCTGCAAAACTCCTTCCAAAACCTGGATACGAATTGGGGCCCCCTATCGGAGACAATGTCTTTCGGGAACCCATGAACCCGGAATATGTGGTCCATCATTACTACGGCTGTTCGTCTAGCGGACGGGAGCTTGGGCAAGGCGATAAAGTGAGCCATCTTTGAGAATCTGTCTACTACTGTGAGTATGGTGGTCCGCCCATGCGAGACCGGAAGTCCGGTGACGAAATCCATGGATATCTCCGCCCATGGACGCGAAGGAATGGGTAGGGGATGCAACAACCCCATACGGGCGCCGTGGGAGTTCTTGTTCCGGGCGCAGACGGGACAGGCTGCCACGTATTCCTTGATGTCAGCCCTCATGGAGGGCCACCAGAATCGCTGCTGAATGACAAACAGGGTTCTGCGTATACCTGGATGACAAGAGAGTCTGGAGGTGTGAGCCCAATGGATGACTTGGGATCGGAATTGATCTGGGACAAAAAGTCTGTTTTCCGGGCAGCCACTAGGGGGTGGCTTGTTTCCATTGGCCCGCTGTACCCAGCCTTCGATTGGCCAGGTCACGGCTCTCACCAGGCAATGAGGAGGCAGGATGGATTCGGGTTTCTTGAGTTCTGGATCTGAGTTGTAAACACGGGAGAGGGCGTCAGGCTTGGTGTTTTTGGATCCCGGTCTGTAAGATAGAGAAAAGTTAAAGCGATTGAAAAAAAGTGACCAGCGGGCTTGGCGGGTATTCAATCTTTTCGCTGACTTGATGTATTCAAGATTTTTATGGTCTGTCCAAACCAAAAAGGGCTGCTGAGCACCCTCCAGCCAATGTCTCCATTCTTCCAGTGCTAGTTTAACTGCCAACAGTTCGCGATCCCCCACATCATAATTTTGTTCGGCGGGTGTCAGCCGTCGAGACAGGAGCGCGCACGGGTGTAGTTTGTTATCGCTCTTGGCTCTCTGTGATAGGATGGCCCCGACTCCTTGATTGGAGGCGTCCACCTCCACCACAAACTGTAGCGACGGATCAGGAAGCGTGAGGATGGGAGCGGTGCTGAAACGATTCTTTAGCTCCTGGAAGGCCGCCTCCGCCTCTGCAGACCAGCGGAAGGGGACCTTAGGGGACGTGAGTGCGTGCAAGGGAGCCGCCGTGGCACTGAAGCCCTTGATGAACCGCCGATAGAAATTGGCAAAGCCCAGGAATTGCTGCACCTTTCTGCGTGAGTCGGGGGTAGGCCATTCCTTAACCGCGCTGACTTTCGCCGGGTCCATCTCAACCTTGCCCGGGGCCACGATGAAGCCGAGAAAAGATACGGTGTCCTTGTGGAATTCACTTTTCTCAGCCTTTACGTATAGTTTGTGTGCAAGAAGACGTCGCAGCACCGTCTCGACGTGAATCTGATGGGTCCTCAGATCTGGGGAATAAATCAAAATATCGTCCAAATATACATATACAAAACGGTCCAAACAGTCTCTCAAAACATCATTGATCATGGCCTGAAACACAGCGGGCGCATTGGTGAGACCAAATGGCATGACCAAGTATTCGAAGTGTCCTCGATGGGTGTTGAACCCGGTCTTCCATTCATCCCCTTCCCGGATGCGCACTAGATGGTATGCGTTGCGCAAATCTAACTTTGTAAACACCCGGGCTTGCTGTAGTTGGTCGAATACGGTCGACATCAGTGGGAGTGGATACCGGTTCTTGATTGTGATTTGATTGAGAGGACTATAATCAATACAGGGGCGTAGGGTGCCGTCCTTTTTGTCCACGAAAAAGAACCCCGCCCCCGCAGGCGACGATGATGGTCGAATCAGTCCTGCTTGCAGGGAGGAGTCTATATATTCGTTCATGGCTTGCTTTTCAGGGCCCGAAAGAGAATAAAGCCTCCCCTTAGGTATAGTTGCACCCGGCAGGAGTTCAATGGCGCAATCATACGGACGGTGGGGAGGTAGGGAGGTTGCCTTGGCCTTGCTGAATACCTCGGCCCATGGGTGGTAACACGCAGGGACCCCGGTTAAGTCGGGGGTTTGCGCGTCTCGAGCAGGAGGCACAGCGCGCGGGTTAGACCTGACACAGGAATCATGACAGTCGGGACCCCATCCCGTTATTTCCCCTGATCCCCAGTCTATGACGGGGTTGTGGCGCTGAAGCCATGGATACCCGAGAACGAGAGGGTTCATTGGAGAGGTCACGACATGTAGCCTTATATTCTCCTGGTGGGGACCTATTGACAACGAGACTGGTTCTGTTATGTGAGTTATTTCAAAAAGTGCCTGTCCATTGAGTGCCTTAGCTTTCACGGGGGTGTTTATCAGCTCAGTCTTTACCCCCCACCGGCGAGCAAATGCCCAGTCTATCAGGCTTTCATCTGCTCCTGAGTCGATTAGTACTTCGAGTTCTATTTCTCTTCCCATGTGTGTAATCCTGCCCTTGGGAAGCACGCGCTCCGGGGACGGAGCCGCAGAGAAGGCGCTCACCTTCAGGGTCCTCCTTACTGGACAGGAGAGAAGGAGGTGTCCGAGCTCACCGCAGTAGTAGCATCTTCCCTCTCGGCGTCGCCGTAACTTCTCCTCCTCGGTCAACTTAGCTCTGCCCAACTGCCTCGGTTCTGGCTCCTGGCGCTGCCGATCCCCGTCCAGCCCGGAGTGGTGAACGTCAGGGCCGGCTACTGGGACGAAGGCGGGGGTGGTCCTGCTTTGGTGCTTCCTCCACTCTTGCAGCCGGTTGCCAGTGCGGATAGCCAGAGCGATGAGGGCGTCGAGGTCGGTGGGAAGGTCTAAGGGGATTAGCTGATCCTGTATGGACCCAGAGAGGCCCCGGAGGAAGACGTCATATAGTGCCGTCGCGTTCCAACCGCACTCCGCGGCCAGCGTGCGGAACCGGATGGCGTAGTCCTCGACGGTGTCTTGTCCCTGGACTATCTGACAGAGTTGGCGAGCCTTTTCTCGGTCAGCGGAGATTGGATCGAACACCGTTCGCAGGGCCTTGATGAAAGCGGGGAGAGAGTGACAGGAGACGGAATCCCTGGCCCATTCCGCGGTGGCCCACGTGCGGGCCCTTCCCGTCAGGTATGAAACCATGTAGGCCACCTTGGAGCGCTCGGTGGGGAAATCTGCTGGGGCCCTCTCAAAATGCATCCCGCATTCTGTAATAAATGCCCGGCTAAGGCCGGGTTCACCGGAGTAGCGCTCTGGAGGAGCCAGTCTGGCACCGTCGGTCATGGGAGCTATGGCAAGGGGAGTAACTGAGGAAGCAGCGGGTGTACTGGAAGTCGCTGCTGGTCCCGCGTTCAAAAGCGAGAGCACGTCCTGCATTTGCTGACCCAGCTGTGCTACTTGGGTGGCGACCGCTCCTCTGAATTCTTCTTGGCACTTAGCGATTCCTCGGATTTCTTTCCCCAAGTCGCCCACTTGCTTCTGGTGCTGGGCGAGCTGTGAGGCATGGGAACGCACTGCGGCGCACAGGTGCTCCGACTCTGCCGAGTCCATGACTGGCCAGTGTGTACTGTCAGGCAGGGGACAAGACGGAGGACTCGGATGCAGAGTCGTTTCTCTCTGGGTTTTATTCCAGCAAGCACACTGAGCAAAAGTACAAATCAAATCGCCTCTTGCGAGGGAAAACACGTGGCAAAAAGTACAAACAAAAGGTGTCGCACTGAGGCGAGTCAAAAGGCTAAAAGTACAAATCAAAACGCCTCTTACGAGGGAAAACACGTAGCACAAAGTACCAACTAAAGGAGTCGCACTGGGGCGAGACAAAAAGGCGATGGGGACCAAGGCACCAACAAAAGCGTCGCTCGGTGGCGAGACAAAAAGGAGGGTTCTTACAGAGAGTTCGGACATCAAGGTATCGCTGGTGGTCGGGACGAGGCAAGACACACTGGCACAAGACAAGGGGAAGACACGGACTAAATACACACAAAAGGGCGGGGGTACAGGTGATGACAATTAGCGTCGATTACGCAGGTGCACACAATCGGGATCAGGGAAGACAAGACAACCAAACACCGAGGAAGGAAACACGAACTGAAACGGAAGGGATGACAAAATAAAACCGGAAGTAAAGTTACGACAATTGACGAGACAAAAAACCGAAAAAATAAACGCGACCGCATGACATTTACGTTTGTAATAGCAGAAGTGTAGCCGCGTTGCGTTGTACGTGTGAATGTCGGTCCGGGCGAAATGTTAATGTTTAATTTCATTCCTTTAGGTTCCACGGTGTTTGTTGGCTGCAAGTTTTCCACTGCAAGAAGAGGCTCATATCATTGACCAGGAGCGAGCTACAATGGTGAGTAGCCATAACATTTATGTTAAACACTTCCTATTTCATTTCTAACAGTACTTGATTTAACAAATAACCATAAATAAATACAGTGTGGGCACTGAAGTTAACATATGTGATTATACTGCCTAATCTGTCACCGAGTAGATTGTTGCAAAGTAATATAAGATCCAAAGTTGTAATTCAGAATAGTTTTCAAAAGAAGGCCATTAGAATTATATACAAGTCTGATTACCCTGAACAAGCTATTAATTAAATCACAAATTCTTCAATTCAAAGATTTGGTAGATTATCAGACAAATAATGTCTAACAGTAATTGATTTAACACATCACGATAAGTAGATTGAGTGTGGGCACTCTCAAGTTAACATATGTGATTATACTGCCTAATCTGTTACAGAGTATGTTGTTGCCAAGTAATGTAGAATAGATCCAAAGTAGTAATCCAGAATAGTTTTGAAGAGGCCATTAGAATGATAAACAAATCTGATTACCTTGAACATAATAACAAGCTAAGTGTTTAATATGTCCTATGAAGTCAAAATTGGGCACCATCATGTGGTGAAATTTGGAATTGCATCACATCCAATTTTGCCTGGGAACAAACAGATTACATAAATCTTAGTTTTGAATAAGCCACTCCTTCTCAAACAAGTAAACTCTGCCCATTTTGCGCAGTAGATGTTCTGTTAATATCTAGTATTTATACAAAGTCATAATTTAAATTGCTTTCAACCTTCATTCATCGGTTCAACCAACATTACTCGCTCTTATTACCAACTTGTATTGATTTAACGAAGCGTTTAATACTTCCTATCAGGTCTCAAATCGAGATTTGGCAAAATACAATTTCAGCAAATCCAATTTTGCCAGGGAACAAAAATAGATTAAATAAACTAAATAAGTCCTCTTCCCATTAAATAAATCAGAAAAGTCTGTCTTGTAACCAGTCCTCTTCAAACAAGTAAAGTCTGCCCATTTTGTGCCGTAGATTTTGTGTCTATGCCTAGTATTTAAACAAAATCATAATTTAAACGACTTCTTTCCTTCATTCACTTTGGAAATTTGGAATTGCAGCAAATCGAATTTTGGCAGGGAACAAAAATAGATCAATTAAACTAAATAAGTCTTCTTCCCATTAAATAAATTAAAAAAGTCTGTCTTGTAACCAGTCCTTTTCAAACAAGTAAAGTCTGCCCATTTTGTGCCGTCGATTTTGTGTTAATGCCTAGTATTTATACAAAATCATAATTTAAAGGACTTCATTCCTTCATTCACTTTGGAAATTTGGAATTGCAGCACATCAAATTTTGCCTGGGAAGAAAAGTAGATTAAATAAATTTAATAAGTCTTACTACTTCCCATTAAATAAATTAAATACGTCTTACTTGTTCCCACTCCTTTTCAAAACAGTAGTTTAAAACGAGGTCCCTTCACTCAATCTTTAACCTCAACCCCGCACGTTGTGTTGTATCTGTGAATGTTGGTTGTGGCCAAATGATAGTTTTCTTTCATTCGTTTAGGTTCCAAGAAAACTTGATGTAACTCTACTTTTAACTGCCGTTTCAGATAAGCGGGTATTACGTCGCAGTCAAATGCCGCGGATATGACGTAATTGCCCGAACCTCCGCCAAAATTCAAATCTGTTGGCGCGATGGCCGTGAGCCACTGAGCAGCGACGATTATCAACAGAAATATCTTTATTTTCTGCTTGCAACTGGACCGTCTACAGCGTACACGGTAAGTAACACTCATTGTGTTTAAGGAGATTTACGTTTGTAATAGCAGAAGTGTAGCCGCGTTGCGTTGTACGTGTGAAAATTGGTCGAGGCGAAATGTTAATGTTTAATTTCATTCCTTTAGGTTCCACGGTGTTTGTTGGCTGCAAGTTTTCCACTGCAAGAAGAGGCTCGTATCATTGACCAGGAGCGAGCTACAATGGTGAGTAGCCATAACATTTATGTTAAACACTTCCTATTTCATGTCTAACAGTACTTGATTTAACAAATAACCATAAATAAATACAGTGTGGGCACTGAAGTTAACATATGTGATTATACTGCCTAATCTGTCACGGAGTAGATTGTTGCAAAGTAATATAAGATCCAAAGTTGTAATTCAGAATAGTTTTCAAAAGAAGGCCATTAGAATTATATACAAGTCTGATTACCCTGAACAAGCTATTAATTAAATCACAAATTCTTCAATTCAAAGATTTGGTAGATTATCAGACAAATAATGTCTAACAGTAATTGATTTAACACATCACGATAAGTAGATTGAGTGTGGGCACTCTCAAGTTAACATATGTGATTATACTGCCTAATCTGTTACAGAGTATGTTGTTGCCAAGTAATGTAGAATAGATCCAAAGTAGTAATCCAGAATAGTTTTGAAGAGGCCATTAGAATGATAAACAAATCTGATTACCTTGAACATAATAACAAGCTAAGTGTTTAATATGTCCTATGAAGTCAAAATTGGGCACCATCATGTGGTGAAATTTGGAATTGCATCACATCCAATTTTGCCTGGGAACAAACAGATTACATAAATCTTAGTTTTGAATAAGCCACTCCTTCTCAAACAAGTAAACTCTGCCCATTTTGCGCAGTAGATGTTCTGTTAATATCTAGTATTTATACAAAGTCATAATTTAAATTGCTTTCAACCTTCATTCATCGGTTCAACCAACATTACTCGCTCTTATTACCAACTTGTATTGATTTAACTAAGCGTTTAATACTTCCTATCAGGTCTCAAATCGAGATTTGGCAAAATACAATTTCAGCAAATCCAATTTTGCCAGGGAACAAAAATAGATTAAATAAACTAAATAAGTCCTCTTCCCATTAAATAAATCAGAAAAGTCTGTCTTGTAACCAGTCCTCTTCAAACAAGTAAAGTCTGCCCATTTTGTGCCGTAGATTTTGTGTCTATGCCTAGTATTTAAACAAAATCATAATTTAAACGACTTCTTTCCTTCATTCACTTTGGAAATTTGGAATTGCAGCAAATCGAATTTTGGCAGGGAACAAAAATAGATCAATTAAACTAAATAAGTCTTCTTCCCATTAAATAAATTAAAAAAGTCTGTCTTGTAACCAGTCCTTTTCAAACAAGTAAAGTCTGCCCATTTTGTGCCGTCGATTTTGTGTTAATGCCTAGTATTTATACAAAATTTATACCAGCTCAGTGGCCTAGTGGTAGAGTGTCCGCCCTGAGACTGGAAGGTTGTGGGTTCAAACCCTGGCCGGGTCATACCAAAGACTATAAAAATGGGACCCATTGCCTCCCTGCTTGGCACTCAGCATTAAGGGTTGGAATTGGGGGGTTAGATCACCAAATGATTCCCGGGCGCGGCACCGCTGCTGCCCACTGCTCCCTTCGGGGATGGGTTAAATGCAGAGACAAATTTCACCGCACCCAGTTGTGTGTGTGACAATCATTGGGACTTCAAATCATAATTTAAAGGACTTCATTCCTTCATTCACTTTGGAAATTTGGAATTGCAGCACATCAAATTTTGCCTGGGAAGAAAAGTAGATTAAATAAATTTAATAAGTCTTACTACTTCCCATTAAATAAATTAAATACGTCTTACTTGTTCCCACTCCTTTTCAAAACAGTAGTTTAAAACGAGGGCCCTTCACTCAATCTTTAACCTCAACCCCGCACGTTGTGTTGTATCTGTGAATGTTGGTTGTGGCCAAATGATAGTTTTCTTTCATTCGTTTAGGTTCCAAGAAAACTTGATGTAACTCTACTTTTAACTGCCGTTTCAGATAAGCGGGTATTACGTCGCAGTCATGTGCCGCGGATATGACGTAATTGCCCGAACCTCCGATTCAAATCTGTTGGCGCGATGGCCGTGAGCCACTGAGCAGCGACGATTATCAACAGAAATATCTTTATTTTCTGCTTGCAACTGGACCGTCTAGAGCGTACACGGTAAGTAACACTCATTGTGTTTAAGGAGATTTACGTTTGTAATAGCAGAAGTGTAGCCACGTTGCGTTGTACGTGTGAAAATTGGTCGAGGCGAAATGTTAATGTTTAATTTCATTCCTTTAGGTTCCACGGTGTTTGTTGGCTGCAAGTTTTCCACTGCAAGAAGAGGCTCGTATCATTGACCAGGAGCGAGCTACAATGGTGAGTAGCCATAACATTTATGTTAAACACTTCCTATTTCATGTCTAACAGTACTTGATTTAACAAATAACCATAAATAAATACAGTGTGGGCACTGAAGTTAACATATGTGATTATACTGCCTAATCTGTCACGGAGTAGATTGTTGCAAAGTAATATAAGATCCAAAGTTGTAATTCAGAATAGTTTTCAAAAGAAGGCCATTAGAATTATATACAAGTCTGATTACCCTGAACAAGCTATTAATTAAATCACAAATTCTTCAATTCATAGATTTGGTAGATTATCAGACAAATAATGTCTAACAGTAATTGATTTAACACATCACGATAAGTAGATTGAGTGTGGGCACTCTCAAGTTAACATATGTGATTATACTGCCTAATCTGTTACAGAGTATGTTGTTGCCAAGTAATGTAGAATAGATCCAAAGTAGTAATCCAGAATAGTTTTGAAGAGGCCATTAGAATAATAAACAAATCTGATTACCTTGAACATAATAACAAGCTAAGTGTTTAATATGTCCTATGAAGTCAAAATTGGGCACCATCATGTGGTGAAATTTGGAATTGCATCACATCCAATTTTGCCTGGGAACAAACAGATTAAATAAATCTTAGTTTTGAATAAGCCACTCCTTCTCAAACAAGTAAACTCTGCCCATTTCGCGCAGTAGATGTTCTGTTAATATCTAGTATTTATACAAAGTCATAATTTAAATTGCTTTCAACCTTCATTCATCGGTTCAACCAACATTACTCGCTCTTATTACCAACTTGTATTGATTTAACTAAGCGTTTAATACTTCCTATCAGGTCTCAAGGCAAGATTTGGCAAAATACAATTTCAGCAAATCCAATTTTGCCAGGGAACAAAAATAGATTAAATAAACTAAATAAGTCTTCTTCCCATTAAATAAATCAGAAAAGTCTGTCTTGTAACCAGTCCTCTTCAAACAAGTAAAGTCTGCCCATTTTGTGCCGTAGATTTTGTGTCTATGCCTAGTATTTAAACAAAATCATAATTTAAACGACTTCTTTCCTTCATTCACTTTGGAAATTTGGAATTGCAGCAAATCGAATTTTGCCAGGGAACAAAAATAGATCAATTAAACTAAATAAGTCTTCTTCCCATTAAATAAATTAAAAAAGTCTGTCTTGTAACCAGTCCTTTTCAAACAAGTAAAGTCTGCCCATTTTGTGCCGTCGATTTTGTGTTAATGCCTAGTATTTATACAAAATCATAATTTAAAGGACTTCATTCCTTCATTCACTTTGGAAATTTGGAATTCCAGCACATCAAATTTTGCCTGGGAAGAAAAGTAGATTAAATAAATTTAATAAGTCTTACTACTTCCCATTAAATAAATTAAATACGTCTTACTTGTTCCCACTCCTTTTCAAAAAAGTAGTTTAAAACGAGGTCCCTTCACTCAACCTTTAACCCTATTTATTCACCTTCTAGGCTAAGTGTTAAAGGCTAAGTGTTAAAGGCTAAGTGTTAGAGGCTAAGTGCCAGAGGCTAGGCGCCAGAGGCGAGTTTTTGTGGGCTGAAGTTTTAGTGGGGTTAGTGTGAATACAATCCAAAAGAATACAACAGAATACAATACAATAGAATATAATACATAGATTAAATTCAATAGCTCTTACTACTTCCCATTAAATAAATTAAATACGTCTTACTTGTTCCCAATCCTTTTCAAAAAAGTAGTTTAAAACGAGGGCCCTTCACTCAACCTTTAACCTCAACCCCGCACGTCACATTGTGTTGTATCTGTGAATGTTGGTTGTGGCCAAATGATAGTTTTCTTTCATTCGTTTAGGTTCCACGGTGTTTGTTGGCTATGTTTTCCACTGTCAGAAGGATGAAAATACAAAGTACAACGCTTGGACGTGGGCGAAGACGTCACCGGTGAGTCCTTCCTTCCTATTTATTTACCTTCTAGATGCTAGAGGCTAAGTGTTAGAGGCTAAGTGTTAGAGGCTAAGTGTTAAACACAATACGAACAACACAACGATACTGCACTGAACAACACGATACCGCACTGAGAAACACGATACCGGACTGAACAACACGATACCGCACTGAACAACACCATGCCGCACTGAACACCATGCCACACTGAACAACACCATCCCGCACTGAACAACACCATGCCGCACTAAACAACACCATGCCGCACTGAACAACACCATGCCTCACTGAACGACACCATGCCGCACTGAAAGACACCATGCCGCACTGAACGACACCATGCCGCACTGAAAGACACCATCCCGCACTGAACACCATGCCGCACTGAACAACACCATCCTGCACTGAACAACACCATCCCGCACTGAACAACACCATCCCGCACTGAACAACACCATGCCGCACTGAACAACATTATGCCGCACTGAACAACATTATGCCGCACTGAACAACACCACGCCGCACTGAACAACACCATGCCGCACTGAACAACATTATGCCGCACTGAACAACACCATGCCGCACTGAACAACACCATGCCGCACTGAACAACACCATGCCGCACTGAACAACATTATGCCGCACTGAACAACGCCATGCCGCACTGAACAACACCATCCTGCACTGAACAACACCATTCCGCATTGAACACCATGCCGCACTGAACAACACCATCCCGCACTGAACAACACCATCCCGCACTGAACAACACCATGCCGCACTGAACAACATTATGCCGCACTGAACAACATTATGCCGCACTGAACAACACCATGCCGCACTGAACAACACCATGCCGCACTGAACAACACCATGCCGCACTGAACAACATTATAACGCACTGAACAACACCATCCCGCACTGAACAACACCATGCCGCACTAAACAACATTATGCCGCACTGAACAACATTATGCCGAAATGAACAACACCATGCCGCACTGAACAACACCATGCCGCACTGAACAACACCATCCTGCACTGAACAACACCATCCCGCACTGAACAACACCATGCCGCACTGAACAACACCATGCCGCACTGAACAACACCATGCCGCACTGAACAACACCATGCCGCAATGAACAACACCATCCCGCACTGAACAACATTATGCCGCACTGAACAACATTATGCCGCACTGAACAACACCATGCCGCACTGAACAACACCATGCCGCACTGAACAACACCATGCCGCACTGAACAACACCATGCCGCACTGAACAACACGATCCCGCATTGAACAACACCATGCCGCACTGAACAACACCATCCTGCACTGAACAACACCATCCCGCACTGAACAACACCATCCTGCACTGAACAACACCATCCCGCACTGAACAACACCATGCCGCACTGAACAACATTATGGCGCACTGAACAACACCATGCCGCACTGAGCAACACCATGCCGCACTGAACAACACCATCTCGCACTGAACAACACCATGCCGCACTGAACAACACCATTCCGCACTGAACAACACCATGCCGCACTGAACAACATTACGCTGCACTGAACAACACCATGCCGCACTGAACAACATTATAACGCACTGAACAACACCATCCCGCACTGAACAACACCATGCCGCACTAAACAACATTATGCCGCACTGAACAACACCATGCCGCACTGAACAACACCATCCTGCACTGAACAACACCATTCCGCATTGAACACCATGCCGCACTGAACAACACCATCCCGCACTGAACAACACCATCCCGCACTGAACAACACCATGCCGCACTGAACAACATTATGCCGCACTGAACAACATTATGCCGCACTGAACAACACCATGCCGCACTGAACAACACCATGCCGCACTGAACAACACCATGCCGCACTGAACAACATTATAACGCACTGAACAACACCATCCCGCACTGAACAACACCATGCCGCACTAAACAACATTATGCCGCACTGAACAACATTATGCCGAAATGAACAACACCATGCCGCACTGAACAACACCATGCCGCATTGAACAACACCATCCTGCACTGAACAACACCATCCCGCACTGAACAACACCATGCCGCACTGAACAACACCATGCCGCACTGAACAACACCATGCCGCAATGAACAACACCATCCCGCACTGAACAACATTATGCCGCACTGAACAACATTATGCCGCACTGAACAACATTATGCCGCACTGAACAACATTATGCCGCACTGAACAACATTATGCCGCACTGAACAACACCATGCCGCACTGAACAACACCATGCCGCACTGAACAACACCATGCCGCACCGAACAACACCATGCCGCACTGAACAACACGATCCCGCATTGAACAACACCATGCCGCACTGAACAACACCATCCTGCACTGAACAACACCATCCCGCACTGAACAACACCATGCCGCACTGAACAACATTATGGCGCACTGAACAACATTATGCCGCACTGAACAACACCATGCCGCACTGAACAACACCATGCCGCACTGAACAACACCATGCCGCAATGAACAACACCATCCCGCACTGAACAACACCATGCCGCACTGAGCAACACCATGCCGCACTGAACAACACCATCCCGCACTGAACAACACCATGCCGCACTGAACAACACCATTCCGCACTGAACAACACCATGCCGCACTGAACAACATTACGCTGCACTGAACAACACCATGCCGCACTGAACAACATTATTGCGCACTGGACAACATTATGCCGCACTGAACAACACGATCCCGCATTGAACAACACCATCCTGCACTGAACAACACCATGCCGCACTGAACAACACCATGCCACACTGAACAACACCATTCCGCACTGAACAACACCATGCCGCACTGAACAACACCATGCCGCACTGAACAACACCATGCCGCACTGAACAACATTATGCCGCACTGAACAACATTATGGCGCACTGAACAACATTATGCCGCACTGAACAACACCATGCCGCACTGAACAACATTATGCCGCACTGAACAACATTATGTCGCACTGAACAACACCATGCCGCACTGAACAACACCATGCCGCACTGAACAACATTATGCCGCACTGAAAAACACCATGCCGCACTGAACAACACCATCCCGCACTGAACAACACCATGCCGCATTGAACAACACCATGCCGCACTGAACAACACCATGCTGCACTGAACAACATTATGCTGCACTGAACAACACGATCCTGCATTGAACAACACCATGCCGCACTGAACAACACCATCCTGCACTGAACAACACCATCCTGCACTGAACAACACCACCCCGCACTGAACAACACGATCCCGCATTGAACAACACCATCCCGCACTGAACAACACCATGCCGCACTGAACAACACCATTCCGCACTGAACAACACCATGCCGCACTGAACAACACCATGCCGCACTGAACAACACCATGCCGCACTGAACAACACCATGCCGCACTGAACAACACCATGCCGCACTGAACAACATTATGCCGCACTGAACAACACCATCCCGCACTGAACAACACCATGCCGCATTGAACAACACCATGCCGCACTGAACAACATCATCCCGCACTGAACAACACCATCCCGCACTAAACAACACCATGCCGCACTGAACAACATTATGGCGCACTGGACAACATTATGCCGCACTGAACAACACCATGCCGCACTGAACAACACCATGCCGCACTGAACAACACCATGCCGCACTGAACAACATTATGCCGCACTGAACAACACCATGCCGCACTGAACAACACCATGCCGCACTGAACAACACGATCCCGCATTGAACAACACCATCCTGCACTGAACAACACCATGCCGCACTGAACAACACCATCCTGCACTGAACAACACCATTCCGCACTGAACAACACCATGCCGCACTGAACAACACCATCCTGCACTGAACAACACCATCCCGCACTGAACAACACCATGCCGCATTAAACAACACCATGCCGCACTGAACAACACCATCCTGCACTGAACAACACCATGCCGCACTGAACAACACCATGCCGCACTGAACAACACCATGCCGCACTGAACAACATTATGCCGCACTGAACAACATTATGCCGCACTAAACAACATTATGTCGCACTGAACAACACCATGCCGCACTGAACAACACCATGCTGCACTGAACAACATTATGCCGCACTGAACAACACGATCCCGCACTGAACAACACCACCCCGCACTGAACAACACGATCCCGCATTGAACAACACCATGCCGCACTGAACAACACCATCCCGCACTGAACAACACCATGCCGCACTGAACAACATTATGCCGCACTGAACAACATTATGCCGCACTGAACAACACCATGCCGCACTGAACAACACCATGCCGCACTGAACAACACGACGTCGCACTGAACAACACGACGCCGCACAGAACAACACGACGCCGCACAGAATAACACAATACCGCACAGAACAAGACAATACCGCACAAACAGTTTTAGATAATATTACGTCGCAGTCATGTGACGCGGACATGACGTCAATAGGCGGAACTCACGGCAAAATTATAATCCGTGGGCGTGGCTTGCAACAGGAAGTAGGAAAGCGGCAGTTCTGGCAAACAAGACACAGCGGTTAGTAACACGATGACTAACAAGGCAAATATTTTTGTTTTCAGCTTGCAACTTGACCGTCTAGAGCGTACAAGGTAATTACAACTGTTTTTTTTTAGCCCTGAAAAGCGAGGGAGTGTGGCGTTTGGGAGGAATGTCGAACTCGGCGTCTGCTTCCAGCCACAGACGCCAAATTTCGACGATCATTTCGACTGGTCAATGGTTGTAAATTATTGCGTTGACTAAAAACTTTATTTAACTCTACTCTTAACTTTGCCGTTTCAGATATGCGGGTATTACACCGCGGAAATGACGTCAATAGGCTGAACTCTCGCCAAAATTCAAATCTGTGGGCGCAATGGCCTTGAGCGAGACACCGGATACAAACACGACGATTATCAACAGAAATATCTTTATTTTCTGCTTGCAAGTGGACCGTCTAGAGCGTACACGGTAAGTACAACTCATTGTGTTTAAAAAGATTTACGTTTGTGTAGTTTGCGTTGCGTTGTATCTGTGAATGTTGGTTGAGGCTAAATGTTAATGTTTAATTTCATTCCTTTAGGTTCCACGGTGTTTGTTGGCTGTATGTTTTCCACTGCAAGAAAAGGCTCGTATCATTGACCAGCAGGAGCTACAATGGTGAGTACCCCTTTCGTCTTCCATTTATGTTAAACACTTCCTATTTCATGTCTAACAGTACTCGATTTAACAAATAACCATAAATAAATACAGTGTGGGCAGTCACGTTAACATATGTGATTATCCTGCCTAATATGTTTATCACAAATATGTCACTAATCACTAATATGTTTATTTGTTTATCACAACACCTTTGGACCTTCAGCAATCGATTATTTCCCTTCATCTACATAGAGACAGAACGATGGTGTCTTAAACATCTCATTCATTTCACCAAATAACTTCACGCAGGTGGATAACGGCCGTCTCGGTCACGCTATGTTGCGTGATGCAGTTTTGAAGAACCAAATGCATTTATTCAATGAATAAGTCAAGCTAGTTCTATGTTTATGATGTTGTAAGTTACGGTACCGATTGAAGTTGAGTTCGAAGCCAGTGGAAAACAGCGCTGCGTTTGTGCTCTCCAGGTACAAATGTTGTGATCTCTGACTGACGACCGGGCGAGACTCGAGTAAGAGATGTCCAAACGAGCTCCGGCAGGGCGGGCCAAGGCGGAGCGAACGGACGCCCTTCAGGCCGCCAATGACGAGCTGAGAACCAAACTGATGGACGTCCAGTTAGAACTTCAGCAGGAGAAGAACAAGGTGAAAACCTCAACAGACAGACACTGCCTGCCTCCCTGCCTGCCTCCCTGCCTGCCTCCCTGCCTGCCTCCCTCCCTCCCAGTTTTCCCGATGTAGATTAGACATGCGTGTGCCATGACTGTGTCAGCCTACATCAACAAATGCACCGAGGACGTCAGCACCACTAAGAATATCATCACCCGGGGCAACCAACGACCCTGGATGACTGAGGAGGTACGTCAAACGCTACGAGCGCGGAACTCTGCCTTCAAGTCTGGCGACAAGGAGACACTGAGGACAGCGAGAGCCAACTTGAACCGTGCCATCAGGATAGCGAAGCGAGACCGCAGTCGAAAATTTCAGGATCGTTTCCACGACGTCAAAAACATCAGGAGTATGTGGCAAGGCATACGGGCGATTACAGACTACAACTCACCCTCCCCCCCCCCCGGTGGGTGTAGTTGATGCTGACTTTCTAAATGGTCTAAATAACTTCTTTGGGAGGTTCGAGGCACTAAACGGCACTCCAGCAGTTAAAACTGTCCCCCATCAGGAAGAGGAGGTACTCTGCCTTGACTCCGCCGATGTGTTGAAGACCCTGAGGAGAGTCAACCCCTGTAAGGCCCCTGGCCCCGACAACATTCCTGGGCGTGTGTTCAGGGAATGTGCAAGTCATCTGGCTGGGGTCATCACAGACATTTTTAACACCTCGCTGGGCCAAGCCACAGTGCCGGCGTGCTTTAAGACTGCCTCCATCATTCCGGTGCCGAAGAAACCTCAAATCACCTCATTTAATGATTACCGGCCTGTTGCACTGACTCCGGTTATGATGAAGTGCTTCGAAAGGCTGCTTAAAGGTCACATCGTTTCCAGACTCCCCCTATTATTTGACCCGTTCCAGTTTGCCGACCGGCAAAACCGCTCCACTCAGGACGCCATCTCCTCCGTTCTTCACCTGAGCCTGGCTCACCTGGAGGAGAAGAACACCCATGTGCGGAGGCTGTTCCTGGACTTCAGCTCAGCGTTTAACACCATCATCCCACAGCATCTGGTAGGAAAATTGGAACACCTGGGCTTCAACACCCCCCTTCGCAACTCCTCCTGCACGAGCATTTTAATTAAGAGAAACAGGGTGGGTGTAAGAGTGGATTGAATAGAGGAAGCCCTTGACCTCTAGTCAAAACATAGCAAGGGGTGTTTTACGACTTTGTGTAGGAAGGGATAAGCGATAGGGATAAATAAGGGATAAATAATATTATTTATTACAGGTCGCAGTCAAAGTCAAAGCAACACAATGATACGATAAAGATAATCTGGAAAACCCTGACACACCCTGTAGTTGTCACTTTTGGAAAAGACGAGCGTCCCTCCAATCATCGCCGGTGACGTGTTTTTCAGGCTCTGGAGACAGGAGCTCATGTCAGAAATGTCATTGTGAGTCGCGTTTGTTTCTGCGCCGGAGCCGTTCGTTCCCTTTGCATCCAAAGAATCTCAAAGGCGGATTATTTGTGTCGACAGGAGAGAGATTTGCTGCTACGATACCGACGTCGAGAATCTCTGAGGAGGAACAAAGCGTGAGGTCCTGCAAGGTGAGTCTGTTTGTTTGCGGCTGCTTGGTGTTGCGCAAGATGAAATGGCCTTTTTCTCGCTATCGTTCCTCTCGTCGATTCATCGTGAGGTGTCGCTTCAGTTTGTTCAGAGAGATGTTTGCTTCCGCGCCCGCAGGTCATCGAAACATTTTACGGCTACGACGAAGACGTGTTGGTGATCTCGGACGGATCGTCCTTGTCTTTTCACACCGACAGAACCCCCGACACGGAACCCGAAGAGGTAGCCCGCCATTTCTGCCAGCGTATTGGCACCAAACATTCCTCTTCAGCCTGGAATCGGACTCGTCTTTGCGTCGCGGGTGCTTTGTCGCCGGTCTGACTGATTCTGGTACTAGTGCTGTGTTGCATTGGTGTGTGCATGAAGAGGCGGAGCTTCGCTACCGCCAGCTGACGCAAGAATATCAAGCGCTGCAACGAGCCTACGCTCTGCTAGCCCAGACCAGCGAAAGGGGACTACGACGCCGAGAAGGAGATCAAGGTGGCGCCCCTTCCCGCAACCCCCGGCCGGGTCGCAGCCTCCCCGTTCTCACCCAGCCTCGGGTGTTCTCTGGTCTGAAAGGAGGAGGAGGAGCCTCCCTCCTCCTCCTTTCAGACCAGAGAAAAGCTGATGGTAGAAATGGGTCACTATCAAAGCAGAGTAGCAGATCTGGAGTCAGCGCTGAAGCAACAAGGACAGGTAAGCTCATCAATGAGCACACCTTTTTCTCAGACAAAATAGCTACATTCTTCAGTCACTCATCCGTCTGGCATTACTGGACCAACCCCCCCCCCCCCCCCCCCCCGAACGTGGCTGGGAAAATGCGGAGAAAAGCAAATGTCATTTTCCAGTCAACCAAAGAATTTGTGGATGAAAATGACACAACATTCCAAAGCTGTCCACGCGTTTGTCTCTTCTAGAATGTCAAGTGGGTGGAGGAGAAGCAGCTGCTGCGTCAGAGCAATCAGCAGTTGGCCGAAAAGGTGACGGAAAGAAAGGCGCTGGGCGGAGTCGCTTGGCGTCACACCTGTCGGGAAGCCCCGCAGATGAGGTCTGACTGTCTTTTCAGGTCAGGCGGATGGAGGCGGAAGAAGCGCGTCTGAAAGAGCACATCCAGGATATCCGAGACCAAAACGAACTGCTTGAGTTCCGCATCCTGGAGCTGGAGGTGGGAAGACTCGCACAAGCGTGTTGAGGCCAGAGATGTGACGGACGGACGGACGGACGGACGGATGCATGCCTCTGCCTTTCAGGAGAGGGAGTGGCGCTCCCCCGTCTTGAAGTTTCTGCAAGTCCGTTTCCCAGACGGCCTCAGCCCTTTGCAGATCTACTGCGAGGCCGAGGGCGTGAGCGTAGGTAAGGCGTCCCTCGCAACCCTAACCTTAACCCGAGGTCCCAGAACACCTTACATTGCTCCTTGCGCCTTTCCCCCGGACATCGTCATCAGTGATCTGATGAAGAAGCTGGACATCCTGGGCTATAACGCCGTAAGTGTATGTCGAACTCCTTATGTTCGCACTCCACGAGACTCGGCGGCTCAAATGTGACTTTTGGAAGGCTTTGCGCTGAAAGAAGCTTGTTGAGGCTGTGCCTTTGGGCTCTTGCAGAATCTCACCAACGAGGAGCAGGTGGTCGTGATTCACGCCAGGACCCTTCTCACCCTAGCCGAGAAGGTAACGCGCACGTCCACGCACGCTCTCGCATTCTGCTTATGTGACAGCAGCCTTTCCTCAGTGGTTAGAATACATCAAAGTGACCAAGTCAGCACTTCAACAGAAGATGTTGGACATTGAAAGTGAGAAGGTAGACAGACACGCGACATCAGCCAAGGGGAACTCCGGCAATGTGCCCCAACAATTCTGACCTTGAGCTGTGCTAGGATATGTTCTGCAAGCAGAAGGGCTACCTGGATGAAGAGTTGGACTTCAGGAAGTGTTCCATGGACCAGGCTCATAAGGTAAGCCGCCCTCAAATCTCCCGCCGGACCACTGATGGACGAGGATTGCGGCCCAGAGGATCCTGGAGCTGGAGGCCATGTTGTACGAGGCGCTACCGCAGCGGGACTGCCCCGCCACGGACGGCGAAAAAGCCAGCCACGCTGGCGTGAATGACGTGCTGACGGCGGATCAGAGAGAAGAGCTTAGGAGCGCCGTGGACCAATGGAAGCGAGCCCTGATGTGCGAGTTGAGGGAGCGCGACGCTTGCATCCTCCAAGAGAGAATGGATCTGCTGCACAGCGCGCAACAGGTAAGGGCCCAAAGCCAGCCCGGCACTTACTTGCACGCTTACTGGCTTTTGAATGCCACTTTCCATTTGTCCGTCCTAGAGGAACAAAGAGCTGAAAGAATTCATCGAAGCTCAGAAGAGACAAATCAAACAATTGGAGGAGAAGTTTCTGTTTCTCTTTCTATTCTTCTCCTTGGCCTTCATTCTGTGGCCCTAACACCAGCTGGTGAGTGAGCTCCAGCGGCACCGCACTCGACACCTCCGATACACTGCCAGCCGGTCTCAGACGTTGGCAGACGCTCCGATGCCAACGTATACCCCCCGCCACGGTGACAGAGGCACCGCGTCACACCGGCGCTCATCCAATCAGAAGGCAGGAAAAGCAAATTCACATGCAAGGCACTTTTGAACCAGAAGAGAGCGCCACAAAAAACGGTTGTTGCCCCAAACGCGCACTAAAAAGGGTCAGAATAACAAGAGTCCCACTGGCCAGCCGGGGCCACCCGTCCAGCTGTTTCTTCAGGGGGGAAAAAAATTGGAGTCACCGGTGAGTACATTTTGCATTTAGCTCTGCTTTTCTGCTTCTGTCTTCAAGTGTGTGGCATCCTGCGATCAAAGATTCAGCCAACCCCAAAGCGGTTGACCTCAACGTCCCACCACCATGCCTACCAGAGCAGGTGACGTGATGCTTTGGACATCCTTCCGTCTCAGATGCCCAAAAGTACTCTTTGCCACATCTGCGGCAATACGGTGTCTTTTCAAAGGTGCAAATAAATCCAGCGTGGGCGGAACACGCACGTCTTCGGTTTTTCCCGCTTTGTTTGTGTGACAGCTGTTGTGAAAATTTTATACAAATAAAGTTGTATAGTACAGGTTTGGCCAAGCCGCAACTCCCGAACCGCATGCGGCTCTTTTATGTTCATATCAACATTTGTGTGTGTGTGTGTGTGGGGGGGGGGGGGGGGGGGGTTTGTGCGTGTTGGCTTCACTTGAGTTCAATTTGGTATTTTGGTCAAAAGCGCATGTGGTGAAATTCCACAAAGTAGGATGGGCAAACACATTTCTTTAAACTATGAGTGTCAATTGGGCTCTCGAAATGGCAGGGAAAAGATGCACAGCAAAACGAAAATACGGAGATGAACACAGGACGTTTTAATCAGAGTGGGAAAGTTTCTATTTTTTGTTGAACGTGATGGCAAACCATTCTGCCTGATATGTCAGACCTCAGCGCATTTCAAAGATTCAAATCTTCAGCGCCATGCACTTCAGCTCACTCCATGCTAACATTGATCAGGCGTCGAACCCGCATCATCATGCTTAAGAGGTGGCCATGCTAACCAGTGCGCCATTATGTCAACGCATAATAACTAAGTCTACTGGTCAAAACAGCGGTTACTATATGACGTCGCTACGTCGTGGTCACGTGACGCAGACAAGACGTCAATGGACGTGGGCAGAGTTAACTTGTTTAAAAGGGAGTAGGCAGAAGAAATATTTAATTTATTTAAATCTATTTTGAGTGCACACCATTATGCCAATGCATAACAACTGTAAATCTACTAAACAAAACAGCGGTTGCTATATGACATCTGCCACGTCGTGGTCACGTGACATACGTGACGTCGATGGGCGTAACTTTCGCCGGAATTCAAATCCGCGGGGAGAGTTAACTTGTTTAAAAGAGAGTGGGCAGAAGAATTATTTAATTTATTTAAATCTATTTGGTGTGTGCGCCATTATGTCAATGCATAACAACTGTAAGTCTACTAAACAAAACAGCGGTTGCTATATGACGTCTGCCACGTCGTGGTCACGTGACGCGGACGTGACGTCGACGCCTACTTTACATCCCACCGATCACAGGACCCCTCGGCTGCATAACCGTGCCCCCTTCCCAACCAATCGGATTTGCTATACGCGAAAACGACGCCAATGGAAAGAGCTTCCGCCCAAATTTAAATCCGTGGGCGTGGCTCGCAGCAGGAAGTAGGAAAATGGCGGCGATGTTGACAAAGACACAGCGGATGGTAACATACGACTAACAAGAGAAATATTTTTATTTTCTGCTTGCAACTGGACCGTCCAGAGCGTACACGGTAAGTACAACTCATCGTTTTTAAAAAGAAGTACTTTTGTTGCCCTGAAAAGCGAGTGAGCGTGGCGTTTGTGGGGGACGTCGAATTTCGACGATTCTTTCTGGTCAACGGTTGTAAATGATTGTGTTGATTAAAAAAGAAAACTTGATGTAACTCTACTTTTAACTGCCGTTTCAGATAGATTTGGAATTGCATCACATCCAATTTTGCCTAGAGCGTACACGGTAAGTAACACTCGTTGTGTTTAAGGAGATTTACTGTCAGGCAGGGGACAAGACGGAGGACTCGGATGCAGAGTCGTTTCTCTCTGGGTTTTATTCCAGCAAGCACACTGAGCAAAAGTACAAATCAAATCGCCTCTTGCGAGGGAAAACACGTGGCAAAAAGTACAAACAAAAGGTGTCGCACTGAGGCGAGTCAAAAGGCTAAAAGTACAAATCAAAACGCCTCTTACGAGGGAAAACACGTAGCACAAAGTACCAACTAAAGGAGTCGCACTGGGGCGAGACAAAAAGGCGATGGGGACCAAGGCACCAACAAAAGCGTCGCTCGGTGGCGAGACAAAAAGGAGGGTTCTTACAGAGAGTTCGGACATCAAGGGATCGCTGGTGGTCGGGACGAGGCAAGACACACTGGCACAAGACAAGGGGAAGACACGGACTAAATACACACAAAAGGGCGGGGGTACAGGTGATGACAATTAGCGTCGATTACGCAGGTGCACACAATCGGGATCAGGGAAGACAAGACAACCAAACACCGAGGAAGGAAACACGAACTGAAACGGAAGGGATGACAAAATAAAACCGGAAGTAAAGTTACGACAATTGACGAGACAAAAAACCGAAAAAATAAACGCGACCGCATGACAGAACCCCCCCCCTAGGGCCGGATCCCAGACGGCCCAGGAGCCCCAGGGTGAGCCGCATAAAAGTCATCAAACAGTCCTGGGTCCAAAATATAACTAGGCGGCACCCATTGCCGCTCCTCCGGCCCATAACCCTCCCAGTCCACCAGGTACTGCCAGCCCCGGCCTCTTCTGCGCACATCCAATAGTTGTTTCACGGTGTAGGCCGTCCCACCTCCCACAGTCCGCGGAGGCGGAGGCGGCGCAGGATCCGGCACCAATGGACTGTCCACCACCGGCTTGACCTTCCCGACGTGAAAGGTGGGGTGGACTGCAAGGGACCTGGGCAAGCGGAGACGCACCGCGGCCGGGTGGACGACCTTGGCGATGGGGAACGGACCCACGAAGCGAGGCGCCAGTTTCCTGGAGTCCCCCCGGTGGGGAAGATCCTTGGCGGACAGCCAGACACGTTGCCCTCGCTGGTACACGGGCGCCGGACGTCTCCTCCGGTCCGCCATCCGCTTGACCCGGTCCCCCTGTCGGACCAGCGTGGCCCGAGCCGCCGCCCAGACGCGATGACAGCGGCGCACCAAGGCGTGGGCCGAAGTCACCGTCACCTCCGGCTCACTGTCAGGGAAGACTGGGGGCTGGTAGCCGTACACACATTTGAACGGGGACATACCTGTGGCCGTGGTGGGCAGGGAGTTGTGGGCATACTCCACCCAGGAGAGGTTCTTGCTCCATGAGGCGGGGTTCTGGGAGACCAGGCAGCGGAGGCTTGTCTCCAACTGCTGGTTGACCCGTTCCGTCTGCCCGTTCGCCTCCGGATGATAACCTGACGTGAGGCTCACGGTGGCCCCTATGAGCCTGCAAAACTCCTTCCAAAACCTGGATACGAATTGGGGCCCCCTATCGGAGACAATGTCTTTCGGGAACCCATGAACCCGGAATATGTGGTCCATCATTACTACGGCTGTTCGTCTAGCGGACGGGAGCTTGGGCAAGGCGATAAAGTGAGCCATCTTTGAGAATCTGTCTACTACTGTGAGTATGGTGGTCCGCCCATGCGAGACCGGAAGTCCGGTGACGAAATCCATGGATATCTCCGCCCATGGACGCGAAGGAATGGGTAGGGGATGCAACAACCCCATACGGGCGCCGTGGGAGTTCTTGTTCCGGGCGCAGACGGGACAGGCTGCCACGTATTCCTTGATGTCAGCCCTCATGGAGGGCCACCAGAATCGCTGCTGAATGACAAACAGGGTTCTGCGTATACCTGGATGACAAGAGAGTCTGGAGGTGTGAGCCCAATGGATGACTTGGGATCGGAATTGATCTGGGACAAAAAGTCTGTTTTCCGGGCAGCCACTAGGGGGTGGCTTGTTTCCATTGGCCCGCTGTACCCAGCCTTCGATTGGCCAGGTCACGGCTCTCACCAGGCAATGAGGAGGCAGGATGGATTCGGGTTTCTTGAGTTCTGGATCTGAGTTGTAAACACGGGAGAGGGCGTCAGGCTTGGTGTTTTTGGATCCCGGTCTGTAAGATAGAGAAAAGTTAAAGCGATTGAAAAAAAGTGACCAGCGGGCTTGGCGGGTATTCAATCTTTTCGCTGACTTGATGTATTCAAGATTTTTATGGTCTGTCCAAACCAAAAAGGGCTGCTGAGCACCCTCCAGCCAATGTCTCCATTCTTCCAGTGCTAGTTTAACTGCCAACAGTTCGCGATCCCCCACATCATAATTTTGTTCGGCGGGTGTCAGCCGTCGAGACAGGAGCGCGCACGGGTGTAGTTTGTTATCGCTCTTGGCTCTCTGTGATAGGATGGCCCCGACTCCTTGATTGGAGGCGTCCACCTCCACCACAAACTGTAGCGACGGATCAGGAAGCGTGAGGATGGGAGCGGTGCTGAAACGATTCTTTAGCTCCTGGAAGGCCGCCTCCGCCTCTGCAGACCAGCGGAAGGGGACCTTAGGGGACGTGAGTGCGTGCAAGGGAGCCGCCGTGGCACTGAAGCCCTTGATGAACCGCCGATAGAAATTGGCAAAGCCCAGGAATTGCTGCACCTTTCTGCGTGAGTCGGGGGTAGGCCATTCCTTAACCGCGCTGACTTTCGCCGGGTCCATCTCAACCTTGCCCGGGGCCACGATGAAGCCGAGAAAAGATACGGTGTCCTTGTGGAATTCACTTTTCTCAGCCTTTACGTATAGTTTGTGTGCAAGAAGACGTCGCAGCACCGTCTCGACGTGAATCTGATGGGTCCTCAGATCTGGGGAATAAATCAAAATATCGTCCAAATATACATATACAAAACGGTCCAAACAGTCTCTCAAAACATCATTGATCATGGCCTGAAACACAGCGGGCGCATTGGTGAGACCAAATGGCATGACCAAGTATTCGAAGTGTCCTCGATGGGTGTTGAACCCGGTCTTCCATTCATCCCCTTCCCGGATGCGCACTAGATGGTATGCGTTGCGCAAATCTAACTTTGTAAACACCCGGGCTTGCTGTAGTTGGTCGAATACGGTCGACATCAGTGGGAGTGGATACCGGTTCTTGATTGTGATTTGATTGAGAGGACTATAATCAATACAGGGGCGTAGGGTGCCGTCCTTTTTGTCCACGAAAAAGAACCCCGCCCCCGCAGGCGACGATGATGGTCGAATCAGTCCTGCTTGCAGGGAGGAGTCTATATATTCGTTCATGGCTTGCTTTTCAGGGCCCGAAAGAGAATAAAGCCTCCCCTTAGGTATAGTTGCACCCGGCAGGAGTTCAATGGCGCAATCATACGGACGGTGGGGAGGTAGGGAGGTTGCCTTGGCCTTGCTGAATACCTCGGCCCATGGGTGGTAACACGCAGGGACCCCGGTTAAGTCGGGGGTTTGCGCGTCTCGAGCAGGAGGCACAGCGCGCGGGTTAGACCTGACACAGGAATCATGACAGTCGGGACCCCATCCCGTTATTTCCCCTGATCCCCAGTCTATGACGGGGTTGTGGCGCTGAAGCCATGGATACCCGAGAACGAGAGGGTTCATTGGAGAGGTCACGACATGTAGCCTTATATTCTCCTGGTGGGGACCTATTGACAACGAGACTGGTTCTGTTATGTGAGTTATTTCAAAAAGTGCCTGTCCATTGAGTGCCTTAGCTTTCACGGGGGTGTTTATCAGCTCAGTCTTTACCCCCCACCGGCGAGCAAATGCCCAGTCTATCAGGCTTTCATCTGCTCCTGAGTCGATTAGTACTTCGAGTTCTATTTCTCTTCCCATGTGTGTAATCCTGCCCTTGGGAAGCACGCGCTCCGGGGACGGAGCCGCAGAGAAGGCGCTCACCTTCAGGGTCCTCCTTACTGGACAGGAGAGAAGGAGGTGTCCGAGCTCACCGCAGTAGTAGCATCTTCCCTCTCGGCGTCGCCGTAACTTCTCCTCCTCGGTCAACTTAGCTCTGCCCAACTGCCTCGGTTCTGGCTCCTGGCGCTGCCGATCCCCGTCCAGCCCGGAGTGGTGAACGTCAGGGCCGGCTACTGGGACGAAGGCGGGGGTGGTCCTGCTTTGGTGCTTCCTCCACTCTTGCAGCCGGTTGCCAGTGCGGATAGCCAGAGCGATGAGGGCGTCGAGGTCGGTGGGAAGGTCTAAGGGGATTAGCTGATCCTGTATGGACCCAGAGAGGCCCCGGAGGAAGACGTCATATAGTGCCGTCGCGTTCCAACCGCACTCCGCGGCCAGCGTGCGGAACCGGATGGCGTAGTCCTCGACGGTGTCTTGTCCCTGGACTATCTGACAGAGTTGGCGAGCCTTTTCTCGGTCAGCGGAGATTGGATCGAACACCGTTCGCAGGGCCTTGATGAAAGCGGGGAGAGAGTGACAGGAGACGGAATCCCTGGCCCATTCCGCGGTGGCCCACGTGCGGGCCCTTCCCGTCAGGTATGAAACCATGTAGGCCACCTTGGAGCGCTCGGTGGGGAAATCTGCTGGGGCCCTCTCAAAATGCATCCCGCATTCTGTAATAAATGCCCGGCTAAGGCCGGGTTCACCGGAGTAGCGCTCTGGAGGAGCCAGTCTGGCACCGTCGGTCATGGGAGCTATGGCAAGGGGAGTAACTGAGGAAGCAGCGGGTGTACTGGAAGTCGCTGCTGGTCCCGCGTTCAAAAGCGAGAGCACGTCCTGCATTTGCTGACCCAGCTGTGCTACTTGGGTGGCGACCGCTCCTCTGAATTCTTCTTGGCACTTAGCGATTCCTCGGATTTCTTTCCCCAAGTCGCCCACTTGCTTCTGGTGCTGGGCGAGCTGTGAGGCATGGGAACGCACTGCGGCGCACAGGTGCTCCGACTCTGCCGAGTCCATGACTGGCCAGTGTGTACTGTCAGGCAGGGGACAAGACGGAGGACTCGGATGCAGAGTCGTTTCTCTCTGGGTTTTATTCCAGCAAGCACACTGAGCAAAAGTACAAATCAAATCGCCTCTTGCGAGGGAAAACACGTGGCAAAAAGTACAAACAAAAGGTGTCGCACTGAGGCGAGTCAAAAGGCTAAAAGTACAAATCAAAACGCCTCTTACGAGGGAAAACACGTAGCACAAAGTACCAACTAAAGGAGTCGCACTGGGGCGAGACAAAAAGGCGATGGGGACCAAGGCACCAACAAAAGCGTCGCTCGGTGGCGAGACAAAAAGGAGGGTTCTTACAGAGAGTTCGGACATCAAGGGATCGCTGGTGGTCGGGACGAGGCAAGACACACTGGCACAAGACAAGGGGAAGACACGGACTAAATACACACAAAAGGGCGGGGGTACAGGTGATGACAATTAGCGTCGATTACGCAGGTGCACACAATCGGGATCAGGGAAGACAAGACAACCAAACACCGAGGAAGGAAACACGAACTGAAACGGAAGGGATGACAAAATAAAACCGGAAGTAAAGTTACGACAATTGACGAGACAAAAAACCGAAAAAATAAACGCGACCGCATGACATTTACGTTTGTAATAGCAGAAGTGTAGCCGCGTTGCGTTGTACGTGTGAATGTCGGTCCGGGCGAAATGTTAATGTTTAATTTCATTCCTTTAGGTTCCACGGTGTTTGTTGGCTGCAAGTTTTCCACTGCAAGAAGAGGCTCATATCATTGACCAGGAGCGAGCTACAATGGTGAGTAGCCATAACATTTATGTTAAACACTTCCTATTTCATTTCTAACAGTACTTGATTTAACAAATAACCATAAATAAATACAGTGTGGGCACTGAAGTTAACATATGTGATTATACTGCCTAATCTGTCACCGAGTAGATTGTTGCAAAGTAATATAAGATCCAAAGTTGTAATTCAGAATAGTTTTCAAAAGAAGGCCATTAGAATTATATACAAGTCTGATTACCCTGAACAAGCTATTAATTAAATCACAAATTCTTCAATTCAAAGATTTGGTAGATTATCAGACAAATAATGTCTAACAGTAATTGATTTAACACATCACGATAAGTAGATTGAGTGTGGGCACTCTCAAGTTAACATATGTGATTATACTGCCTAATCTGTTACAGAGTATGTTGTTGCCAAGTAATGTAGAATAGATCCAAAGTAGTAATCCAGAATAGTTTTGAAGAGGCCATTAGAATGATAAACAAATCTGATTACCTTGAACATAATAACAAGCTAAGTGTTTAATATGTCCTATGAAGTCAAAATTGGGCACCATCATGTGGTGAAATTTGGAATTGCATCACATCCAATTTTGCCTGGGAACAAACAGATTACATAAATCTTAGTTTTGAATAAGCCACTCCTTCTCAAACAAGTAAACTCTGCCCATTTTGCGCAGTAGATGTTCTGTTAATATCTAGTATTTATACAAAGTCATAATTTAAATTGCTTTCAACCTTCATTCATCGGTTCAACCAACATTACTCGCTCTTATTACCAACTTGTATTGATTTAACGAAGCGTTTAATACTTCCTATCAGGTCTCAAATCGAGATTTGGCAAAATACAATTTCAGCAAATCCAATTTTGCCAGGGAACAAAAATAGATTAAATAAACTAAATAAGTCCTCTTCCCATTAAATAAATCAGAAAAGTCTGTCTTGTAACCAGTCCTCTTCAAACAAGTAAAGTCTGCCCATTTTGTGCCGTAGATTTTGTGTCTATGCCTAGTATTTAAACAAAATCATAATTTAAACGACTTCTTTCCTTCATTCACTTTGGAAATTTGGAATTGCAGCAAATCGAATTTTGGCAGGGAACAAAAATAGATCAATTAAACTAAATAAGTCTTCTTCCCATTAAATAAATTAAAAAAGTCTGTCTTGTAACCAGTCCTTTTCAAACAAGTAAAGTCTGCCCATTTTGTGCCGTCGATTTTGTGTTAATGCCTAGTATTTATACAAAATCATAATTTAAAGGACTTCATTCCTTCATTCACTTTGGAAATTTGGAATTGCAGCACATCAAATTTTGCCTGGGAAGAAAAGTAGATTAAATAAATTTAATAAGTCTTACTACTTCCCATTAAATAAATTAAATACGTCTTACTTGTTCCCACTCCTTTTCAAAACAGTAGTTTAAAACGAGGTCCCTTCACTCAATCTTTAACCTCAACCCCGCACGTTGTGTTGTATCTGTGAATGTTGGTTGTGGCCAAATGATAGTTTTCTTTCATTCGTTTAGGTTCCAAGAAAACTTGATGTAACTCTACTTTTAACTGCCGTTTCAGATAAGCGGGTATTACGTCGCAGTCAAATGCCGCGGATATGACGTAATTGCCCGAACCTCCGCCAAAATTCAAATCTGTTGGCGCGATGGCCGTGAGCCACTGAGCAGCGACGATTATCAACAGAAATATCTTTATTTTCTGCTTGCAACTGGACCGTCTACAGCGTACACGGTAAGTAACACTCATTGTGTTTAAGGAGATTTACGTTTGTAATAGCAGAAGTGTAGCCGCGTTGCGTTGTACGTGTGAAAATTGGTCGAGGCGAAATGTTAATGTTTAATTTCATTCCTTTAGGTTCCACGGTGTTTGTTGGCTGCAAGTTTTCCACTGCAAGAAGAGGCTCGTATCATTGACCAGGAGCGAGCTACAATGGTGAGTAGCCATAACATTTATGTTAAACACTTCCTATTTCATGTCTAACAGTACTTGATTTAACAAATAACCATAAATAAATACAGTGTGGGCACTGAAGTTAACATATGTGATTATACTGCCTAATCTGTCACGGAGTAGATTGTTGCAAAGTAATATAAGATCCAAAGTTGTAATTCAGAATAGTTTTCAAAAGAAGGCCATTAGAATTATATACAAGTCTGATTACCCTGAACAAGCTATTAATTAAATCACAAATTCTTCAATTCAAAGATTTGGTAGATTATCAGACAAATAATGTCTAACAGTAATTGATTTAACACATCACGATAAGTAGATTGAGTGTGGGCACTCTCAAGTTAACATATGTGATTATACTGCCTAATCTGTTACAGAGTATGTTGTTGCCAAGTAATGTAGAATAGATCCAAAGTAGTAATCCAGAATAGTTTTGAAGAGGCCATTAGAATGATAAACAAATCTGATTACCTTGAACATAATAACAAGCTAAGTGTTTAATATGTCCTATGAAGTCAAAATTGGGCACCATCATGTGGTGAAATTTGGAATTGCATCACATCCAATTTTGCCTGGGAACAAACAGATTACATAAATCTTAGTTTTGAATAAGCCACTCCTTCTCAAACAAGTAAACTCTGCCCATTTTGCGCAGTAGATGTTCTGTTAATATCTAGTATTTATACAAAGTCATAATTTAAATTGCTTTCAACCTTCATTCATCGGTTCAACCAACATTACTCGCTCTTATTACCAACTTGTATTGATTTAACTAAGCGTTTAATACTTCCTATCAGGTCTCAAATCGAGATTTGGCAAAATACAATTTCAGCAAATCCAATTTTGCCAGGGAACAAAAATAGATTAAATAAACTAAATAAGTCCTCTTCCCATTAAATAAATCAGAAAAGTCTGTCTTGTAACCAGTCCTCTTCAAACAAGTAAAGTCTGCCCATTTTGTGCCGTAGATTTTGTGTCTATGCCTAGTATTTAAACAAAATCATAATTTAAACGACTTCTTTCCTTCATTCACTTTGGAAATTTGGAATTGCAGCAAATCGAATTTTGGCAGGGAACAAAAATAGATCAATTAAACTAAATAAGTCTTCTTCCCATTAAATAAATTAAAAAAGTCTGTCTTGTAACCAGTCCTTTTCAAACAAGTAAAGTCTGCCCATTTTGTGCCGTCGATTTTGTGTTAATGCCTAGTATTTATACAAAATTTATACCAGCTCAGTGGCCTAGTGGTAGAGTGTCCGCCCTGAGACTGGAAGGTTGTGGGTTCAAACCCTGGCCGGGTCATACCAAAGACTATAAAAATGGGACCCATTGCCTCCCTGCTTGGCACTCAGCATTAAGGGTTGGAATTGGGGGGTTAGATCACCAAATGATTCCCGGGCGCGGCACCGCTGCTGCCCACTGCTCCCTTCGGGGATGGGTTAAATGCAGAGACAAATTTCACCGCACCCAGTTGTGTGTGTGACAATCATTGGGACTTCAAATCATAATTTAAAGGACTTCATTCCTTCATTCACTTTGGAAATTTGGAATTGCAGCACATCAAATTTTGCCTGGGAAGAAAAGTAGATTAAATAAATTTAATAAGTCTTACTACTTCCCATTAAATAAATTAAATACGTCTTACTTGTTCCCACTCCTTTTCAAAACAGTAGTTTAAAACGAGGGCCCTTCACTCAATCTTTAACCTCAACCCCGCACGTTGTGTTGTATCTGTGAATGTTGGTTGTGGCCAAATGATAGTTTTCTTTCATTCGTTTAGGTTCCAAGAAAACTTGATGTAACTCTACTTTTAACTGCCGTTTCAGATAAGCGGGTATTACGTCGCAGTCATGTGCCGCGGATATGACGTAATTGCCCGAACCTCCGATTCAAATCTGTTGGCGCGATGGCCGTGAGCCACTGAGCAGCGACGATTATCAACAGAAATATCTTTATTTTCTGCTTGCAACTGGACCGTCTAGAGCGTACACGGTAAGTAACACTCATTGTGTTTAAGGAGATTTACGTTTGTAATAGCAGAAGTGTAGCCACGTTGCGTTGTACGTGTGAAAATTGGTCGAGGCGAAATGTTAATGTTTAATTTCATTCCTTTAGGTTCCACGGTGTTTGTTGGCTGCAAGTTTTCCACTGCAAGAAGAGGCTCGTATCATTGACCAGGAGCGAGCTACAATGGTGAGTAGCCATAACATTTATGTTAAACACTTCCTATTTCATGTCTAACAGTACTTGATTTAACAAATAACCATAAATAAATACAGTGTGGGCACTGAAGTTAACATATGTGATTATACTGCCTAATCTGTCACGGAGTAGATTGTTGCAAAGTAATATAAGATCCAAAGTTGTAATTCAGAATAGTTTTCAAAAGAAGGCCATTAGAATTATATACAAGTCTGATTACCCTGAACAAGCTATTAATTAAATCACAAATTCTTCAATTCATAGATTTGGTAGATTATCAGACAAATAATGTCTAACAGTAATTGATTTAACACATCACGATAAGTAGATTGAGTGTGGGCACTCTCAAGTTAACATATGTGATTATACTGCCTAATCTGTTACAGAGTATGTTGTTGCCAAGTAATGTAGAATAGATCCAAAGTAGTAATCCAGAATAGTTTTGAAGAGGCCATTAGAATAATAAACAAATCTGATTACCTTGAACATAATAACAAGCTAAGTGTTTAATATGTCCTATGAAGTCAAAATTGGGCACCATCATGTGGTGAAATTTGGAATTGCATCACATCCAATTTTGCCTGGGAACAAACAGATTAAATAAATCTTAGTTTTGAATAAGCCACTCCTTCTCAAACAAGTAAACTCTGCCCATTTCGCGCAGTAGATGTTCTGTTAATATCTAGTATTTATACAAAGTCATAATTTAAATTGCTTTCAACCTTCATTCATCGGTTCAACCAACATTACTCGCTCTTATTACCAACTTGTATTGATTTAACTAAGCGTTTAATACTTCCTATCAGGTCTCAAGGCAAGATTTGGCAAAATACAATTTCAGCAAATCCAATTTTGCCAGGGAACAAAAATAGATTAAATAAACTAAATAAGTCTTCTTCCCATTAAATAAATCAGAAAAGTCTGTCTTGTAACCAGTCCTCTTCAAACAAGTAAAGTCTGCCCATTTTGTGCCGTAGATTTTGTGTCTATGCCTAGTATTTAAACAAAATCATAATTTAAACGACTTCTTTCCTTCATTCACTTTGGAAATTTGGAATTGCAGCAAATCGAATTTTGCCAGGGAACAAAAATAGATCAATTAAACTAAATAAGTCTTCTTCCCATTAAATAAATTAAAAAAGTCTGTCTTGTAACCAGTCCTTTTCAAACAAGTAAAGTCTGCCCATTTTGTGCCGTCGATTTTGTGTTAATGCCTAGTATTTATACAAAATCATAATTTAAAGGACTTCATTCCTTCATTCACTTTGGAAATTTGGAATTCCAGCACATCAAATTTTGCCTGGGAAGAAAAGTAGATTAAATAAATTTAATAAGTCTTACTACTTCCCATTAAATAAATTAAATACGTCTTACTTGTTCCCACTCCTTTTCAAAAAAGTAGTTTAAAACGAGGTCCCTTCACTCAACCTTTAACCCTATTTATTCACCTTCTAGGCTAAGTGTTAAAGGCTAAGTGTTAAAGGCTAAGTGTTAGAGGCTAAGTGCCAGAGGCTAGGCGCCAGAGGCGAGTTTTTGTGGGCTGAAGTTTTAGTGGGGTTAGTGTGAATACAATCCAAAAGAATACAACAGAATACAATACAATAGAATATAATACATAGATTAAATTCAATAGCTCTTACTACTTCCCATTAAATAAATTAAATACGTCTTACTTGTTCCCAATCCTTTTCAAAAAAGTAGTTTAAAACGAGGGCCCTTCACTCAACCTTTAACCTCAACCCCGCACGTCACATTGTGTTGTATCTGTGAATGTTGGTTGTGGCCAAATGATAGTTTTCTTTCATTCGTTTAGGTTCCACGGTGTTTGTTGGCTATGTTTTCCACTGTCAGAAGGATGAAAATACAAAGTACAACGCTTGGACGTGGGCGAAGACGTCACCGGTGAGTCCTTCCTTCCTATTTATTTACCTTCTAGATGCTAGAGGCTAAGTGTTAGAGGCTAAGTGTTAGAGGCTAAGTGTTAAACACAATACGAACAACACAACGATACTGCACTGAACAACACGATACCGCACTGAGAAACACGATACCGGACTGAACAACACGATACCGCACTGAACAACACCATGCCGCACTGAACACCATGCCACACTGAACAACACCATCCCGCACTGAACAACACCATGCCGCACTAAACAACACCATGCCGCACTGAACAACACCATGCCTCACTGAACGACACCATGCCGCACTGAAAGACACCATGCCGCACTGAACGACACCATGCCGCACTGAAAGACACCATCCCGCACTGAACACCATGCCGCACTGAACAACACCATCCTGCACTGAACAACACCATCCCGCACTGAACAACACCATCCCGCACTGAACAACACCATGCCGCACTGAACAACATTATGCCGCACTGAACAACATTATGCCGCACTGAACAACACCACGCCGCACTGAACAACACCATGCCGCACTGAACAACATTATGCCGCACTGAACAACACCATGCCGCACTGAACAACACCATGCCGCACTGAACAACACCATGCCGCACTGAACAACATTATGCCGCACTGAACAACGCCATGCCGCACTGAACAACACCATCCTGCACTGAACAACACCATTCCGCATTGAACACCATGCCGCACTGAACAACACCATCCCGCACTGAACAACACCATCCCGCACTGAACAACACCATGCCGCACTGAACAACATTATGCCGCACTGAACAACATTATGCCGCACTGAACAACACCATGCCGCACTGAACAACACCATGCCGCACTGAACAACACCATGCCGCACTGAACAACATTATAACGCACTGAACAACACCATCCCGCACTGAACAACACCATGCCGCACTAAACAACATTATGCCGCACTGAACAACATTATGCCGAAATGAACAACACCATGCCGCACTGAACAACACCATGCCGCACTGAACAACACCATCCTGCACTGAACAACACCATCCCGCACTGAACAACACCATGCCGCACTGAACAACACCATGCCGCACTGAACAACACCATGCCGCACTGAACAACACCATGCCGCAATGAACAACACCATCCCGCACTGAACAACATTATGCCGCACTGAACAACATTATGCCGCACTGAACAACACCATGCCGCACTGAACAACACCATGCCGCACTGAACAACACCATGCCGCACTGAACAACACCATGCCGCACTGAACAACACGATCCCGCATTGAACAACACCATGCCGCACTGAACAACACCATCCTGCACTGAACAACACCATCCCGCACTGAACAACACCATCCTGCACTGAACAACACCATCCCGCACTGAACAACACCATGCCGCACTGAACAACATTATGGCGCACTGAACAACACCATGCCGCACTGAGCAACACCATGCCGCACTGAACAACACCATCTCGCACTGAACAACACCATGCCGCACTGAACAACACCATTCCGCACTGAACAACACCATGCCGCACTGAACAACATTACGCTGCACTGAACAACACCATGCCGCACTGAACAACATTATAACGCACTGAACAACACCATCCCGCACTGAACAACACCATGCCGCACTAAACAACATTATGCCGCACTGAACAACACCATGCCGCACTGAACAACACCATCCTGCACTGAACAACACCATTCCGCATTGAACACCATGCCGCACTGAACAACACCATCCCGCACTGAACAACACCATCCCGCACTGAACAACACCATGCCGCACTGAACAACATTATGCCGCACTGAACAACATTATGCCGCACTGAACAACACCATGCCGCACTGAACAACACCATGCCGCACTGAACAACACCATGCCGCACTGAACAACATTATAACGCACTGAACAACACCATCCCGCACTGAACAACACCATGCCGCACTAAACAACATTATGCCGCACTGAACAACATTATGCCGAAATGAACAACACCATGCCGCACTGAACAACACCATGCCGCATTGAACAACACCATCCTGCACTGAACAACACCATCCCGCACTGAACAACACCATGCCGCACTGAACAACACCATGCCGCACTGAACAACACCATGCCGCAATGAACAACACCATCCCGCACTGAACAACATTATGCCGCACTGAACAACATTATGCCGCACTGAACAACATTATGCCGCACTGAACAACATTATGCCGCACTGAACAACATTATGCCGCACTGAACAACACCATGCCGCACTGAACAACACCATGCCGCACTGAACAACACCATGCCGCACCGAACAACACCATGCCGCACTGAACAACACGATCCCGCATTGAACAACACCATGCCGCACTGAACAACACCATCCTGCACTGAACAACACCATCCCGCACTGAACAACACCATGCCGCACTGAACAACATTATGGCGCACTGAACAACATTATGCCGCACTGAACAACACCATGCCGCACTGAACAACACCATGCCGCACTGAACAACACCATGCCGCAATGAACAACACCATCCCGCACTGAACAACACCATGCCGCACTGAGCAACACCATGCCGCACTGAACAACACCATCCCGCACTGAACAACACCATGCCGCACTGAACAACACCATTCCGCACTGAACAACACCATGCCGCACTGAACAACATTACGCTGCACTGAACAACACCATGCCGCACTGAACAACATTATTGCGCACTGGACAACATTATGCCGCACTGAACAACACGATCCCGCATTGAACAACACCATCCTGCACTGAACAACACCATGCCGCACTGAACAACACCATGCCACACTGAACAACACCATTCCGCACTGAACAACACCATGCCGCACTGAACAACACCATGCCGCACTGAACAACACCATGCCGCACTGAACAACATTATGCCGCACTGAACAACATTATGGCGCACTGAACAACATTATGCCGCACTGAACAACACCATGCCGCACTGAACAACATTATGCCGCACTGAACAACATTATGTCGCACTGAACAACACCATGCCGCACTGAACAACACCATGCCGCACTGAACAACATTATGCCGCACTGAAAAACACCATGCCGCACTGAACAACACCATCCCGCACTGAACAACACCATGCCGCATTGAACAACACCATGCCGCACTGAACAACACCATGCTGCACTGAACAACATTATGCTGCACTGAACAACACGATCCTGCATTGAACAACACCATGCCGCACTGAACAACACCATCCTGCACTGAACAACACCATCCTGCACTGAACAACACCACCCCGCACTGAACAACACGATCCCGCATTGAACAACACCATCCCGCACTGAACAACACCATGCCGCACTGAACAACACCATTCCGCACTGAACAACACCATGCCGCACTGAACAACACCATGCCGCACTGAACAACACCATGCCGCACTGAACAACACCATGCCGCACTGAACAACACCATGCCGCACTGAACAACATTATGCCGCACTGAACAACACCATCCCGCACTGAACAACACCATGCCGCATTGAACAACACCATGCCGCACTGAACAACATCATCCCGCACTGAACAACACCATCCCGCACTAAACAACACCATGCCGCACTGAACAACATTATGGCGCACTGGACAACATTATGCCGCACTGAACAACACCATGCCGCACTGAACAACACCATGCCGCACTGAACAACACCATGCCGCACTGAACAACATTATGCCGCACTGAACAACACCATGCCGCACTGAACAACACCATGCCGCACTGAACAACACGATCCCGCATTGAACAACACCATCCTGCACTGAACAACACCATGCCGCACTGAACAACACCATCCTGCACTGAACAACACCATTCCGCACTGAACAACACCATGCCGCACTGAACAACACCATCCTGCACTGAACAACACCATCCCGCACTGAACAACACCATGCCGCATTAAACAACACCATGCCGCACTGAACAACACCATCCTGCACTGAACAACACCATGCCGCACTGAACAACACCATGCCGCACTGAACAACACCATGCCGCACTGAACAACATTATGCCGCACTGAACAACATTATGCCGCACTAAACAACATTATGTCGCACTGAACAACACCATGCCGCACTGAACAACACCATGCTGCACTGAACAACATTATGCCGCACTGAACAACACGATCCCGCACTGAACAACACCACCCCGCACTGAACAACACGATCCCGCATTGAACAACACCATGCCGCACTGAACAACACCATCCCGCACTGAACAACACCATGCCGCACTGAACAACATTATGCCGCACTGAACAACATTATGCCGCACTGAACAACACCATGCCGCACTGAACAACACCATGCCGCACTGAACAACACGACGTCGCACTGAACAACACGACGCCGCACAGAACAACACGACGCCGCACAGAATAACACAATACCGCACAGAACAAGACAATACCGCACAAACAGTTTTAGATAATATTACGTCGCAGTCATGTGACGCGGACATGACGTCAATAGGCGGAACTCACGGCAAAATTATAATCCGTGGGCGTGGCTTGCAACAGGAAGTAGGAAAGCGGCAGTTCTGGCAAACAAGACACAGCGGTTAGTAACACGATGACTAACAAGGCAAATATTTTTGTTTTCAGCTTGCAACTTGACCGTCTAGAGCGTACAAGGTAATTACAACTGTTTTTTTTTAGCCCTGAAAAGCGAGGGAGTGTGGCGTTTGGGAGGAATGTCGAACTCGGCGTCTGCTTCCAGCCACAGACGCCAAATTTCGACGATCATTTCGACTGGTCAATGGTTGTAAATTATTGCGTTGACTAAAAACTTTATTTAACTCTACTCTTAACTTTGCCGTTTCAGATATGCGGGTATTACACCGCGGAAATGACGTCAATAGGCTGAACTCTCGCCAAAATTCAAATCTGTGGGCGCAATGGCCTTGAGCGAGACACCGGATACAAACACGACGATTATCAACAGAAATATCTTTATTTTCTGCTTGCAAGTGGACCGTCTAGAGCGTACACGGTAAGTACAACTCATTGTGTTTAAAAAGATTTACGTTTGTGTAGTTTGCGTTGCGTTGTATCTGTGAATGTTGGTTGAGGCTAAATGTTAATGTTTAATTTCATTCCTTTAGGTTCCACGGTGTTTGTTGGCTGTATGTTTTCCACTGCAAGAAAAGGCTCGTATCATTGACCAGCAGGAGCTACAATGGTGAGTACCCCTTTCGTCTTCCATTTATGTTAAACACTTCCTATTTCATGTCTAACAGTACTCGATTTAACAAATAACCATAAATAAATACAGTGTGGGCAGTCACGTTAACATATGTGATTATCCTGCCTAATATGTTTATCACAAATATGTCACTAATCACTAATATGTTTATTTGTTTATCACAACACCTTTGGACCTTCAGCAATCGATTATTTCCCTTCATCTACATAGAGACAGAACGATGGTGTCTTAAACATCTCATTCATTTCACCAAATAACTTCACGCAGGTGGATAACGGCCGTCTCGGTCACGCTATGTTGCGTGATGCAGTTTTGAAGAACCAAATGCATTTATTCAATGAATAAGTCAAGCTAGTTCTATGTTTATGATGTTGTAAGTTACGGTACCGATTGAAGTTGAGTTCGAAGCCAGTGGAAAACAGCGCTGCGTTTGTGCTCTCCAGGTACAAATGTTGTGATCTCTGACTGACGACCGGGCGAGACTCGAGTAAGAGATGTCCAAACGAGCTCCGGCAGGGCGGGCCAAGGCGGAGCGAACGGACGCCCTTCAGGCCGCCAATGACGAGCTGAGAACCAAACTGATGGACGTCCAGTTAGAACTTCAGCAGGAGAAGAACAAGGTGAAAACCTCAACAGACAGACACTGCCTGCCTCCCTGCCTGCCTCCCTGCCTGCCTCCCTGCCTGCCTCCCTCCCTCCCAGTTTTCCCGATGTAGATTAGACATGCGTGTGCCATGACTGTGTCAGCCTACATCAACAAATGCACCGAGGACGTCAGCACCACTAAGAATATCATCACCCGGGGCAACCAACGACCCTGGATGACTGAGGAGGTACGTCAAACGCTACGAGCGCGGAACTCTGCCTTCAAGTCTGGCGACAAGGAGACACTGAGGACAGCGAGAGCCAACTTGAACCGTGCCATCAGGATAGCGAAGCGAGACCGCAGTCGAAAATTTCAGGATCGTTTCCACGACGTCAAAAACATCAGGAGTATGTGGCAAGGCATACGGGCGATTACAGACTACAACTCACCCTCCCCCCCCCCCGGTGGGTGTAGTTGATGCTGACTTTCTAAATGGTCTAAATAACTTCTTTGGGAGGTTCGAGGCACTAAACGGCACTCCAGCAGTTAAAACTGTCCCCCATCAGGAAGAGGAGGTACTCTGCCTTGACTCCGCCGATGTGTTGAAGACCCTGAGGAGAGTCAACCCCTGTAAGGCCCCTGGCCCCGACAACATTCCTGGGCGTGTGTTCAGGGAATGTGCAAGTCATCTGGCTGGGGTCATCACAGACATTTTTAACACCTCGCTGGGCCAAGCCACAGTGCCGGCGTGCTTTAAGACTGCCTCCATCATTCCGGTGCCGAAGAAACCTCAAATCACCTCATTTAATGATTACCGGCCTGTTGCACTGACTCCGGTTATGATGAAGTGCTTCGAAAGGCTGCTTAAAGGTCACATCGTTTCCAGACTCCCCCTATTATTTGACCCGTTCCAGTTTGCCGACCGGCAAAACCGCTCCACTCAGGACGCCATCTCCTCCGTTCTTCACCTGAGCCTGGCTCACCTGGAGGAGAAGAACACCCATGTGCGGAGGCTGTTCCTGGACTTCAGCTCAGCGTTTAACACCATCATCCCACAGCATCTGGTAGGAAAATTGGAACACCTGGGCTTCAACACCCCCCTTCGCAACTGGCTGCTAGACTTCCTCACCAACAGACCTCAGTCAGTCCGGGTCGGACAGAACACCTCTGATGTCATCACCCTCAGCACAGGCTCCCTTCAGGGCTGCGTCCTGAGCCCCCTGCTGTGCACCCTGATGACACACGACTGCGTCCTCAGGTTCACCACCAATCACATCGTGAAGTCAGCAGACGACACAACGGTGGTGGGGCTCATCAGAGACAACAACGACCTGGACTACAGAGAGGAGGTGGAGCAGCTGGTGGGCTGGTGCAGAGAAAACAGCCTGATCTTGAATGAGGAGAAGATGAAGGAGATCATCGTCGACTTCAGGAAAAAACAGCCTCACCACGCTCCACTGATCATCAACAGCTCAGCTGTGGAGGTGGTCAGCACCACCAAATTCCTGGGGGTCCACATCACAGAAGACCTCACCTGGACTATGAACACTACGGCACTGGTCAAGAGGGCACAGAAGCGCTTGTACTTCCTGCGGAGGATGAGGAGAGCCCACCTGCCCCCACCCATCATGAGGACGTTCTACAGGAGCACCATAGAGAGCATTCTGACAAGCTGTCTCTCTGTGTGGTGTGGAGGCTGCACCGCCTCCGATTGGAAGAACGTGAGGAGAGTGGTGAGGACAGCAGAGAGGATCATAGGGGCTCCTCTTCCCTCCATTCAGGACATTTCATCTCAGCGCTGCATGTCCCGTGCCCGTAACATCATCAATGACCCATCACACCCCCACCATGGACTGTTCTCCCTGCTGCCCTCTGGGAAGAGGTTTGCAGCATCCGCTGCAGGTCCACCAGGTTCTGCAACAGCTTTTTCCCTGCTGTCATCAGACTGTTGAACACTAGAACTGTTGAGCTCTAAACTGAACTCTGCATCACACATTCACAGAACTGTACTTTATGACACTACGGACCTCTATCTTGCACTATCTCGCACTACCAACTTTACTGAACTTGTATAAACCCTTTAAATAGAAGTTTAATACATGGTTTAGCATTCCTCTGCACACTCTTGAATACTGTTTTGCCTACTTGCACTATTGCATAATTATCACTGCTGCACTTTATACTTATTTTTAATATATATATATATATATATATATATAGTATATATGTATATATATATATTTTCATAGGATATGTTACTTCTATTCAACTGCAATATCACTACTTTGTTGTAAGACGTATGCAACGGAATTTCGTTTTGTATGCACCATGTGCAGACAAGATGACAATAAAGTTTGTCTAAGTCTAAGTCATGTCAGGTCAGCTGTCTGGAGAGAGAGAGAAGTCAGGACCTGCGGGCGGAGCACCACCGTGCCACCGCCGCCATGACGGAACTCAAAAGCAAACTCCATGAGGAGAAGCAGAAAGAGTTAGCCATTACCAGGGAGACATTACTGCGGCAGCATGAAATGGAGCTGATGAGAGTGATCAAAATCAAAGATGGAGAGATCCAGCGACTGAATGCCTTGGTCCTCAGCCTGAGGGACGGCTCCATGGACAAGGTGATCCGCTCTATCCGTGTCTGACTATCCGCACGCCACGTCGGGCTTCGATGCGGCCGCTACCGTATTGTGTAGCTTGTCCCCAGTAAGCGTCGCGGCGCTCCGTTGCGGTCTCAACGGCCCGGGGTGGCGCAATGTCTGCTCAGGTGAGGAGGGGGGGCGCTTTGCTGGCGGAGGTGGAGGAGACGCGGCGGTGTCGGGAGACCGAGCGGTGTCGCCTCCACCAGGAGCGCGGAAGAAGCCCTGGCAGCGGCCCAGCAGGCCTGGCAGTCCCGAGCGGCCGAGCTCCGATCGGCTCATCACCAGCATCGGGAGGAGCTGAGCCGAACCAAGAGAGACTGCGAGAGGGAGATCCGCCGACTGGTAGGACTGATCAGATGCGCGGTGCGTGGCTATGTTCCCAATTTCGTTGTATACCTGCAGTGCAATGACACCTAAGGCATTCTATTCTATTCTATTTCACAAGAAGAAAATGTCCGGTTGCTCGCTTCGCTTTTGTCACAGCAAAGGTGTTCTAGTCGATTCAAGAAAAAAATTGGCCGGTTGCTCTCTTTGTTTTTGTCACAATTCTGGCAAATGAGTTTGCCCGCCTGCCTGAGCGCTCCCCGTTTGTACATCCAGACGGATGAGATCAAGCTGAAAGACAGAGCGGTTAGTGTTTTGGATGAAGCCCTGGGGCCGGCCACGTCCACCGCCTTCAGCTGCAGACTCAGGCTGCCGAGCAGCAGATCGCTGCCCTGAGGGATTCCCAAAGGGCGGGCCTAAACTACCCTGGAAGTGGGGTCAACGCCGCTACTAGCAATCCTCTTCATTGCGTAAGCCACCTCATCACACACTTGCAGTACGCATGACTTAGTTCGTTGCTGGAGGAAGGTAGCACAAAAACAGTTTTGAACTTTGAACGAGTGCTTGTGTGTGTGTGTTGCGGGGCGTTTTCAGTCTCAGGAGGATCGGGACACGCGACGGTTTCATCTGAAAATCGCTGAGCTCAGCGCAGTCATCAGGAAACTGGAGGATCGAAACGCCCTGCTTTCTGAAGAGCGCAATGAACTGGTAATTTATTGACGGCACGCTTGAAGGTTTGCGCTACGTTTGATGCGCGCCATCCAGCGAGGCACCCATTGCGCTTGCTTATTAGTTGAGCGGCGCGGCGAGTCGGTTGCCTGGTAGATGTCTTTTATTGGGAGCCAAAGCCACGATTCCGTTCAAACCGATGCAAAAGGAATGGATACGTTCTGGCCCGCGTGTTGTGCGTCTTTCACATCCCGCACTTCATGCTTGCAGCTAAAGCGACTGAGAGAAACAGAAAGCCAGTTTCTGCCACTCCTGTACAAAAACAAACGCCTGAGCAGGAAGAATGAAGAACTCTCGCTGGTGCTGTGTCGCCTTGAAAACAAAGTGCGCTTTGTCACCCAGGAGAACGAGGAGATGGCAAGCTTGGTAAGTCGACGCGGACAACGGCGGCGTGCCAACAGAGTCCACTGCATTTGTGTTCCACAGAGAAGGCCTAGTTCGCTCAATGACCTGGACCGCGGTTGCGGCCAGCAGGACGGTGAAATGGAGTTCCTTCAAGTTGTGGAGCAGCGGCACATCATCGACGACTTGTCCAAGGTCTTCAGGCAGGCGACTCGGTGCACGTACGGCAGCGCCGCGCTCGCTCGCTGTCGCCAGGAAACCTTTTCCGTCCAAAGCTTGGCCGGCGGCCGCCATCCAAAAAATTGGCCCCTTAAATTCCGACCTTTCAAGCAGGAGCATTGTGCGCACGCGTTTGAACACGCTTTAGACTTGTTTTGCCGTTTTCAGCAGCTCAAAGCTCCCGTTTTGTCAGCGCCTTTGCCACTCGCTGTGCGCTGAAAACGACGGACTTGCCCGGCTGCTCAGCCCGTCAACCATGAGCCGCGAGCGCGACGTCATTGTCCGTAGGCAGCTAGTGGCAAAATGCACCCTGTTAGAGTTGCGCTCGCTCCAACTTATTTTGCAAGAACCACACGGGAGACAAGTAAGTTCTTTTGGACACCTGCAGGTGGAGAGTCCATCCGTTGTACGAATGAAGTCTGACTCTCGGCTCCTGCACGAGCATTTTAATTAAGAGAAACAGGGTGGGTGTAAGAGTGGATTGAATAGAGGAAGCCCTTGACCTCTAGTCAAAACATAGCAAGGGGTGTTTTACGACTTTGTGTAGGAAGGGATAAGCGATAGGGATAAATAAGGGATAAATAATATTATTTATTACAGGTCGCAGTCAAAGTCAAAGCAACACAATGATACGATAAAGATAATCTGGAAAACCCTGACACACCCTGTAGTTGTCACTTTTGGAAAAGACGAGCGTCCCTCCAATCATCGCCGGTGACGTGTTTTTCAGGCTCTGGAGACAGGAGCTCATGTCAGAAATGTCATTGTGAGTCGCGTTTGTTTCTGCGCCGGAGCCGTTCGTTCCCTTTGCATCCAAAGAATCTCAAAGGCGGATTATTTGTGTCGACAGGAGAGAGATTTGCTGCTACGATACCGACGTCGAGAATCTCTGAGGAGGAACAAAGCGTGAGGTCCTGCAAGGTGAGTCTGTTTGTTTGCGGCTGCTTGGTGTTGCGCAAGATGAAATGGCCTTTTTCTCGCTATCGTTCCTCTCGTCGATTCATCGTGAGGTGTCGCTTCAGTTTGTTCAGAGAGATGTTCGCTTCCGCGCCCGCAGGTCATCGAAACATTTTACGGCTACGACGAAGACGTGTTGGTGGACTCGGACGGATCGTCCTTGTCTTTTCACACCGACAGAACCCCCGACACGGAACCCGAAGAGGTAGCCCGCCATTTCTGCCAGCGTATTGGCACCAAACATTCCTCTTCAGCCTGGAATCGGACTCGTCTTTGCGTCGCGGGTGCTTTGTCGCCGGTCTGACTGATTCTGGTACTAGTGCTGTGTTGCATTGGTGTGTGCATGAAGAGGCGGAGCTTCGCTACCGCCAGCTGACGCAAGAATATCAAGCGCTGCAACGAGCCTACGCTCTGCTAGCCCAGACCAGCGAAAGGGGACTACGACGCCGAGAAGGAGATCAAGGTGGCGCCCCTTCCCGCAACCCCCGGCCGGGTCGCAGCCTCCCCGTTCTCACCCAGCCTCGGGTGTTCTCTGGTCTGAAAGGAGGAGGAGGAGCCTCCCTCCTCCTCCTTTCAGACCAGAGAAAAGCTGATGGTAGAAATGGGTCACTATCAAAGCAGAGTAGCAGATCTGGAGTCAGCGCTGAAGCAACAAGGACAGGTAAGCTCATCATTGAGCACACCTTTTTCTCAGACAAAATAGCTACATTCTTCAGTCACTCATCCGTCTGGCATTACTGGACCAACCCCCCCCCCCCCCCCCCCCCGAACGTGGCTGGGAAAATGCGGAGAAAAGCAAATGTCATTTTCCAGTCAACCAAAGAATTTGTGGATGAAAATGACACAACATTCCAAAGCTGTCCACGCGTTTGTCTCTTCTAGAATGTCAAGTGGGTGGAGGAGAAGCAGCTGCTGCGTCAGAGCAATCAGCAGTTGGCCGAAAAGGTGACGGAAAGAAAGGCGCTGGGCGGAGTCGCTTGGCGTCACACCTGTCGGGAAGCCCCGCAGATGAGGTCTGACTGTCTTTTCAGGTCAGGCGGATGGAGGCGGAAGAAGCGCGTCTGAAAGAGCACATCCAGGATATCCGAGACCAAAACGAACTGCTTGAGTTCCGCATCCTGGAGCTGGAGGTGGGAAGACTCGCACAAGCGTGTTGAGGCCAGAGATGTGACGGACGGACGGACGGACGGACGGATGCATGCCTCTGCCTTTCAGGAGAGGGAGTGGCGCTCCCCCGTCTTGAAGTTTCTGCAAGTCCGTTTCCCAGACGGCCTCAGCCCTTTGCAGATCTACTGCGAGGCCGAGGGCGTGAGCGTAGGTAAGGCGTCCCTCGCAACCCTAACCTTAACCCGAGGTCCCAGAACACCTTACATTGCTCCTTGCGCCTTTCCCCCGGACATCGTCATCAGTGATCTGATGAAGAAGCTGGACATCCTGGGCTATAACGCCGTAAGTGTATGTCGAACTCCTTATGTTCGCACTCCACGAGACTCGGCGGCTCAAATGTGACTTTTGGAAGGCTTTGCGCTGAAAGAAGCTTGTTGACGCTGTGCCTTTGGGCTCTTGCAGAATCTCACCAACGAGGAGCAGGTGGTCGTGATTCACGCCAGGACCCTTCTCACCCTAGCCGAGAAGGTAACGTGCACGTCCACGCACGCTCTCGCATTCTGCTTATGTGACAGCAGCCTTTCCTCAGTGGTTAGAATACATCAAAGTGACCAAGTCAGCACTTCAACAGAAGATGTTGGACATTGAAAGTGAGAAGGTAGACAGACACGCGACATCAGCCAAGGGGAACTCCGGCAATGTGCCCCAACAATTCTGACCTTGAGCTGTGCTAGGATATGTTCTGCAAGCAGAAGGGCTACCTGGATGAAGAGTTGGACTTCAGGAAGTGTTCCATGGACCAGGCTCATAAGGTAAGCCGCCCTCAAATCTCCCGCCGGACCACTGATGGACGAGGATTGCGGCCCAGAGGATCCTGGAGCTGGAGGCCATGTTGTACGAGGCGCTACCGCAGCGGGACTGCCCCGCCACGGACGGCGAAAAAGCCAGCCACGCTGGCGTGAATGACGTGCTGACGGCGGATCAGAGAGAAGAGCTTAGGAGCGCCGTGGACCAATGGAAGCGAGCCCTGATGTGCGAGTTGAGGGAGCGCGACGCTTGCATCCTCCAAGAGAGAATGGATCTGCTGCACAGCGCGCAACAGGTAAGGGCCCAAAGCCAGCCCGGCACTTACTTGCACGCTTACTGGCTTTTGAATGCCACTTTCCATTTGTCCGTCCTAGAGGAACAAAGAGCTGAAAGAATTCATCGAAGCTCAGAAGAGACAAATCAAACAATTGGAGGAGAAGTTTCTGTTTCTCTTTCTATTCTTCTCCTTGGCCTTCATTCTGTGGCCCTAACACCAGCTGGTGAGTGAGCTCCAGCGGCACCGCACTCGACACCTCCGATACACTGCCAGCCGGTCTCAGACGTTGGCAGACGCTCCGATGCCAACGTATACCCCCCGCCACGGTGACAGAGGCACCGCGTCACACCGGCGCTCATCCAATCAGAAGGCAGGAAAAGCAAATTCACATGCAGGGCACTTTTGAACCAGAAGAGAGCGCCACAAAAAACGGTTGTTGCCCCAAACGCGCACTAAAAAGGGTCAGAATAACAAGAGTCCCACTGGCCAGCCGGGGCCACCCGTCCAGCTGTTTCTTCAGGGGGGAAAAAAATTGGAGTCACCGGTGAGTACATTTTGCATTTAGCTCTGCTTTTCTGCTTCTGTCTTCAAGTGTGTGGTATCCTGCGATCAAAGATTCAGCCAACCCCAAAGCGGTTGACCTCAACGTCCCACCACCATGCCTACCAGAGCAGGTGACGTGATGCTTTGGACATCCTTCCGTCTCAGATGCCCAAAAGTACTCTTTGCCACATCTGCGGCAATACGGTGTCTTTTCAAAGGTGCAAATAAATCCAGCGTGGGCGGAACACGCACGTCTTCGGTTTTTCCCGCTTTGTTTGTGTGACAGCTGTTGTGAAAATTTTATACAAATAAAGTTGTATAGTACAGGTTTGGCCAAGCCGCAACTCCCGAACCGCATGCGGCTCTTTTATGTTCATATCAACATTTGTGTGTGTGTGTGTGTGTGTGGGGGGGGGGGGGGGGGTTGTGCGTGTTGGCTTCACTTGAGTTCAATTTGGTATTTTGGTCAAAAGCGCATGTGGTGAAATTCCACAAAGTAGGATGGGCAAACACATTTCTTTAAACTATGAGTGTCAATTGGGCTCTCGAAATGGCAGGGAAAAGATGCACAGCAAAACGAAAATACGTAGATGAACACAGGACGTTTTAATCAGAGTGGGAAAGTTTCTATTTTTTGTTGAACGTGATGGCAAACCATTCTGCCTGATATGTCAGACCTCAGCACATTTCAAAGATTCAAATCTTCAGCGCCATGCACTTCAGCTCACTCCATGCTAACATTGATCAGGCGTCGAACCCGCATCATCATGCTTAAGAGGTGGCCATGCTAACCAGTGCGCCATTATGTCAACGCATAATAACTAAGTCTACTGGTCAAAACAGCGGTTACTATATGACGTCGCTACGTCGTGGTCACGTGACGCAGACAAGACGTCAATGGACGTGGGCAGAGTTAACTTGTTTAAAAGGGAGTAGGCAGAAGAAATATTTAATTTATTTAAATCTATTTTGAGTGCACACCATTATGCCAATGCATAACAACTGTAAATCTACTAAACAAAACAGCGGTTGCTATATGACATCTGCCGCGTCGTGGTCACGTGACATACGTGACGTCGATGGGCGTAACTTTCGCCGGAATTCAAATCCGCGGGGAGAGTTAACTTGTTTAAAAGAGAGTGGGCAGAAGAATTATTTAATTTATTTAAATCTATTTGGTGTGTGCGCCATTATGTCAATGCATAACAACTGTAAGTCTACTAAACAAAACAGCGGTGTCTATATGACGTCTGCCACGTCGTGGTCACGTGACGCGGACGTGACGTCGACGCCTACTTTACATCCCACCGATCACAGGACTCCTCGGCTGCATAACCGTGCCCCCTTCCCAACCAATCGGATTTGCTATACGCGAAAACGACGCCAATGGAAAGAGCTTCCGCCCAAATTTAAATCCGTGGGCGTGGCTCGCAGCAGGAAGTAGGAAAATGGCGGCGATGTTGACAAAGACACAGCGGATGGTAACATACGACTAACAAGAGAAATATTTTTATTTTCTGCTTGCAACTGGACCGTCCAGAGCGTACACGGTAAGTACAACTCATCGTTTTTAAAAAGAAGTACTTTTGTTGCCCTGAAAAGCGAGTGAGCGTGGCGTTTGTGGGGGACGTCGAATTTCGACGATTCTTTCTGGTCAACGGTTGTAAATGATTGTGTTGATTAAAAAAGAAAACTTGATGTAACTCTACTTTTAACTGCCGTTTCAGATAGATTTGGAATTGCATCACATCCAATTTTGCCTAGAGCGTACACGGTAAGTAACACTCGTTGTGTTTAAGGAGATTTACGTTTGTAATAGCAGAAGTGTAGCCGCGTTGCGTTGTACGTGTGAATGTTGGTCCGGGCGAAATGTTAATGTTTAATTTCATTCCTTTAGGTTCCACGGTGTTTGTTGGCTGCAAGTTTTCCACTGCAAGAAGAGGCTCATATCATTGACCAGGAGCGAGCTACAATGGTGAGTAGCCATAACATTTATGTTAAACACTTCCTATTTCATGTCTAACAGTACTTGATTTAACAAATAACCATAAATAAATACAGTGTGGGCACTGAAGTTAACATATGTGATTATACTGCCTAATCTGTCACCGAGTAGATTGTTGCAAAGTAATATAAGATCCAAAGTTGTAATTCAGAATAGTTTTCAAAAGAAGGCCATTAGAATTATATACAAGTCTGATTACCCTGAACAAGCTATTAATTAAATCACAAATTCTTCAATTCAAAGATTTGGTAGATTATCAGACAAATAATGTCTAACAGTAATTGATTTAACACATCACGATAAGTAGATTGAGTGTGGGCACTCTCAAGTTAACAGATATGATTATACTGCCTAATCTGTTACAGAGTATGTTGTTGCCAAGTAATGTAGAATAGATCCAAAGTAGTAATCCAGAATAGTTTTGAAGAGGCCATTAGAATAATAAACAAATCTGATTACCTTGAACATAATAACAAGCTAAGTGTTTAATATGTCCTATGAAGTCAAAATTGGGCACCATCATGTGGTGAAATTTGGAATTGCATCACATCCAATTTTGCCTGGGAACAAACAGATTAAATAAATCTTAGTTTTGAATAAGCCACTCCTTCTCAAACAAGTAAACTCTGCCCATTTCGCGCAGTAGATGTTCTGTTAATATCTAGTATTTATACAAAGTCATAATTTAAATTGCTTTCAACCTTCATTCATCGGTTCAACCAACATTACTCGCTCTTATTACCAACTTGTATTGATTTAACTAAGCGTTTAATACTTCCTATCAGGTCTCAAGGCAAGATTTGGCAAAATACAATTTCAGCAAATCCAATTTTGCCAGGGAACAAAAATAGATTAAATAAACTAAATAAGTCTTCTTCCCATTAAATAAATCAGAAAAGTCTGTCTTGTAACCAGTCCTCTTCAAACAAGTAAAGTCTGCCCATTTTGTGCCGTAGATTTTGTGTCTATGCCTAGTATTTAAACAAAATCATAATTTAAACGACTTCTTTCCTTCATTCACTTTGGAAATTTGGAATTGCAGCAAATCGAATTTTGCCAGGGAACAAAAATAGATCAATTAAACTAAATAAGTCTTCTTCCCATTAAATAAATTAAAAAAGTCTGTCTTGTAACCAGTCCTTTTCAAACAAGTAAAGTCTGCCCATTTTGTGCTGTCGATTTTGTGTTAATGCCTAGTATTTATACAAAATCATAATTTAAAGGACTTCATTCCTTCATTCACTTTGGAAATTTGGAATTGCAGCACATCAAATTTTGCCTGGGAAGAAAAGTAGATTAAATAAATTTAATAAGTCTTACTACTTCCCATTAAATAAATTAAATACGTCTTACTTGTTCCCACTCCTTTTCAAAAAAGTAGTTTAAAACGAGGTCCCTTCACTCAACCTTTAACCCTATTTATTCACCTTCTAGGCTAAGTGTTAAAGGCTAAGTGTTAAAGGCTAAGTGTTAGAGGCTAAGTGCCAGAGGCTAGGCGCCAGAGGCGAGTTTTTGTGGGCTGAAGTTTTAGTGGGGTTAGTGTGAATACAATCCAAAAGAATACAACAGAATACAATACAATAGAATATAATACATAGATTAAATTCAATAGCTCTTACTACTTCCCATTAAATAAATTAAATACGTCTTACTTGTTCCCAATCCTTTTCAAAAAAGTAGTTTAAAACGAGGGCCCTTCACTCAACCTTTAACCTCAACCCCGCACGTCACATTGTGTTGTATCTGTGAATGTTGGTTGTGGCCAAATGATAGTTTTCTTTCATTCGTTTAGGTTCCACGGTGTTTGTTGGCTATGTTTTCCACTGTCAGAAGAATGAAAATACAAAGTACAACGCTTGGACGTGGGCGAAGACGTCACCGGTGAGTCCTTCCTTCCTATTTATTTACCTTCTAGATGCTAGAGGCTAAGTGTTAGAGGCTAAGTGTTAGAGGCTAAGTGTTAAACACAATACGAACAACACAACGATACTGCACTGAACAACACGATACCGCACTGAGAAACACGATACCGCACTGAACAACACGATACCGCACTGAACAACACCATGCCGCACTGAACACCATGCCACACTGAACAACACCATCCCACACTGAACAACACCATGCCGCACTAAACAACACCATGCCGCACTGAACAACACCATGCCTCACTGAACGACACCATGCCGCACTGAAAGACACCATGCCGCACTGAACGACACCATGCCGCACTGAAAGACACCATCCCGCACTGAACACCATGCCGCACTGAACAACACCATCCTGCACTGAACAACACCATCCCGCACTGAACAACACCATGCCGCACTGAACAACATTATGCCGCACTGAACATTATGCCGCACTGAACAACACCATGCCGCACTGAACAACACCATGCCGCACTGAACAACATTATGCCGCACTGAACAACACCATGCCGCACTGAACAACACCATGCCGCACTGAACAACACCATGCCGCACTGAACAACATTATGCCGCACTGAACAACACCATGCCGCACTGAACAACACCATCCTGCACTGAACAACACCATTCCGCATTGAACACCATGCCGCGCTGAACAACACCATCCCGCACTGAACAACACCATCCCGCACTGAACAACACCATGCCGCACTGAACAACATTATGCCGCACTGAACAACATTATGCCGCACTGAACAACACCATGCCGCACTGAACAACACCATGCCGCACTGAACAACACCATGCCGCACTGAACAACATTATAACGCACTGAACAACACCATCCCGCACTGAACAACACCATGCCGCACTAAACAACATTATGCCGCACTGAACAACATTATGCCGAAATGAACAACACCATGCCGCACTGAACAACACCATGCCGCACTGAACAACACCATCCCGCACTGAACAACACCATCCCGCACTGAACAACACCATGCCGCACTGAACAACACCATGCCGCACTGAACAACACCATGCCGCAATGAACAACACCATCCCGCACTGAACAACATTATGCCGCACTGAACAACATTATGCCGCACTAAACAACATTATGCCGCACTGAACAACATTATGCCGCACTGAACAACATAATGCCGCACTGAACAACACCATGCCGCACTGAACAACACCATGCCGCACCGAACAACACCATGCCGCACCGAACAACACCATGCCGCACTGAACAACACGATCCCGCATTGAACAACACCATGCCGCACTGAACAACACCATCCTGCACTGAACAACACCATCCCGCACTGAACAACACCATGCCGCACTGAACAACATTATGGCGCACTGAACAACATTATGCCGCACTGAACAACACCATGCCGCACTGAACAACACCATGCCGCACTGAACAACACCATGCCGCACTGAACAACACCATGCCGCACTGAACAACACCATGCCGCACTGAACAACACTATGCCGCACTGAACAACATTATGTCGCACTGAACAACACCATGCCGCACTGAACAACACCATCCTGCACTGAACAACACCATGCCGCATTGAACAACACCATGCCGCACTGAACAACACCATCCCGCACTGAACAACACCATCCCGCATTGAACAACACCATCCTGCACTGAACAACACCATGCCGCACTGAACAACACCATGCCGCACTGAACAACACCATTCCGCACTGAACAACACCATGCCGCACTGAACAACATTACGCTGCACTGAACAACACCATGCCGCACTGAACAACACCATGCCGCACTGAACAACACCATGCCGCATTGAACAACACCATGCCGCATTGAACAACACCATGCCGCACTGAACAACACCATGCCGCACTGAACAACACCATCCTGCACTGAACAACACCATGCCGCATTGAACAACACCATGCCGCACTGAACAACACCATCCCGCACTGAACAACACCATCCCGCATTGAACAACACCATCCTGCACTGAACAACACCATGCCGCACTGAACAACACCATGCCGCACTGAACAACACCATTCCGCACTGAACAACACCATGCCGCACTGAACAACACCATGCCGAAATGAACAACACCATGCCGCACTGAACAACACCATGCCGCACTGAACAACACCATCCCGCACTGAACAACACCATCCCGCACTGAACAACACCATGCCGCACTGAACAACACCATGCCGCACTGAACAACACCATGCCGCAATGAACAACACCATCCCGCACTGAACAACATTATGCCGCACTGAACAACATTATGCCGCACTAAACAACATTATGCCGCACTGAACAACATTATGCCGCACTGAACAACATAATGCCGCACTGAACAACACCATGCCGCACTGAACAACACCATGCCGCACCGAACAACACCATGCCGCACCGAACAACACCATGCCGCACTGAACAACACCATGCCGCAATGAACAACACCATCCCGCACTGAACAACACCATGCCGCACTGAGCAACACCATGCCGCACTGAACAACACCATCCCGCACTGAACAACACCATGCCGCACTGAACAACACCATTCCGCACTGAACAACACCATGCCGCACTGAACAACATTACGCTGCACTGAACAACACCATGCCGCACTGAACAACACCATGCCGCACTGAACAACACCATGCCGCATTGAACAACACCATGCCGCATTGAACAACACCATGCCGCACTGAACAACACCATGCCGCACTGAACAACACCATCCTGCACTGAACAACACCATGCCGCATTGAACAACACCATGCCGCACTGAACAACACCATCCCGCACTGAACAACACCATCCCGCATTGAACAACACCATCCTGCACTGAACAACACCATGCCGCACTGAACAACACCATGCCGCACTGAACAACACCATTCCGCACTGAACAACACCATGCCGCACTGAACAACACCATCCTGCACTGAACAACACCATCCCGCACTGAACAACACCATGCCGCATTGAACAACACCATCCTGCACTGAACAACACCATCCTGCACTGAACAACACCATGCCGCACTGAACAACACCATGCCGCACTGAACAACACCATGCCGCACTGAACAACACTATGCCGCACTGAACAACATTATGTCGCACTGAACAACACCATGCCGCACTGAACAACACCATGCCGCACTGAACAACATTATGCCGCACTGAAAAACACCATGCCGCACTGAACAACACCATCCCGCACTGAACAACACCATGCCGCATTGAACAACACCATGCCGCACTGAACAACACCATGCTGCACTGAACAACATTATGCTGCACTGAACAACACGATCCTGCATTGAACAACACCATGCCGCACTGAACAACACCATCCTGCACTGAACAACACCATCCTGCACTGAACAACACCACCCCGCACTGAACAACACGATCCCGCATTGAACAACACCATCCCGCACTGAACAACACCATGCCGCACTGAACAACACCATTCCGCACTGAACAACACCATGCCGCACTGAACAACACCATGCCGCACTGAACAACACCATGCCGCACTGAACAACACCATGCCGCACTGAACAACATTATGCCGCACTGAACAACACCATGCCGCACTGAACAACACCATCCCGCACTGAACAACACCATGCCGCATTGAACAACACCATGCCGCACTGAACAACACCATCCTGCACTGAACAACACCATCCCGCACTAAACAACACCATGCCGCACTGAACAACATTATGGCGCACTGGACAACATTATGCCGCACTGAACAACACCATGCCGCACTGAACAACACCATGCCGCACTGAACAACACCATATCGCACTGAACAACACCATGCCGCACTGAACAACACCATGCCGCACTGAACAACACCATGCCGCACTGAACAACACCATGCCGCACTGAACAACATGATCCCGCATTGAACAACACCATCCTGCACTGAACAACACCATGCCGCACTGAACAACACCATGCCGCACTGAACAACACCATTCCGCACTGAACAACACCATGCCGCACTGAACAACACCATCCTGCACTGAACAACACCATCCCGCACTGAACAACACCATGCCGCATTAAACAACACCATGCCGCACTGAACAACACCATCCTGCACTGAACAACACCATGCCGCACTGAACAACACCATGCCGCACTGAACAACACCATGCCGCACTGAACAACATTATGCCGCACTGAACAACATTATGCCGCACTAAACAACATTATGTCGCACTGAACAACACCATGCCGCACTGAACAACACCATGCTGCACTGAACAACATTATGCCGCACTGAACAACACGATCCCGCACTGAACAACACCACCCCGCACTGAACAACACGATCCCGCATTGAACAACACCATGCCGCACTGAACAACACCATGCCGCACTGAACAACACCATGCCGCACTGAACAACATTATGCCGCACTGAACAACATTATGCCGCACTGAACAACACCATGCCGCACTGAACAACACCATGCCGCACTGAACAACACGACGTCGCACTGAACAACACGACGCCGCACAGAACAACACGACGCCGCACAGAATAACACAATACCGCACAGAACAACACAATACCGCACAAACAGTTTTAGATAATATTACGTCGCAGTCATGTGACGCGGACATGACGTCAATAGGCGGAACTCACGGCAAAATTATAATCCGTGGGCGTGGCTTGCAACAGGAAGTAGGAAAGCGGCAGTTCTGGCAAACAAGACACAGCGGTTAGTAACACGATGACTAACAAGGCAAATATTTTTGTTTTCAGCTTGCAACTTGACCGTCTAGAGCGTACAAGGTAATTACAACTGTTTTTTTTTAGCCCTGAAAAGCGAGGGAGTGTGGCGTTTGGGAGGAATGTCGAACTCGGCGTCTGCTTCCAGCCACAGACGCCAAATTTCGACGATTATTTCGACTGGTCAACGGTTGTAAATTATTGCGTTGACTAAAAACTTTATTTAACTCTACTCTTAACTTTGCCGTTTCAGATATGCGGGTATTACACCGCGGAAATGACGTCAATAGGCTGAACTCTCGCCAAAATTCAAATCTGTGGGCGCAATGGCCTTGAGCGAGACACCGGATACAAACACGACGATTATCAACAGAAATATCTTTATTTTCTGCTTGCAAGTGGACCGTCTAGAGCGTACACGGTAAGTACAACTCATTGTGTTTAAAAAGATTTACGTTTGTGTAGTTTGCGTTGCGTTGTATCTGTGAATGTTGGTTGAGGCTAAATGTTAATGTTTAATTTCATTCCTTTAGGTTCCACGGTGTTTGTTGGCTGTATGTTTTCCACTGCAAGAAGAGGCTCGTATCATTGACCAGCAGGAGCTACAATGGTGAGTACCCCTTTCGTCTTCCATTTATGTTAAACACTTCCTATTTCATGTCTAACAGTACTCGATTTAACAAATAACCATAAATAAATACAGTGTGGGCAGTCACGTTAACATATGTGATTATCCTGCCTAATATGTTTATCACAAATATGCCACTAATCACTAATATGTTTATTTGTTTATCACAACACCTTTGGACCTTCAGCAATCGATTATTTCCCTTCATCTACATAGAGACAGAACGATGGTGTCTTAAACATCTCATTCATTTCACCAAATAACTTCACGCAGGTGGATAACGGCCGTCTCGGTCACGCTATGTTGCGTGATGCAGTTTTGAAGAACCAAATGCATTTATTCAATGAATAAGTCAAGCTAGTTCTATGTTTATGATGTTGTAAGTTACGGTACCGATTGAAGTTGAGTTCGAAGCCAGTGGAAAACAGCGCTGCGTTTGTGCTCTCCAGGTACAAATGTTGTGATCTCTGACTGACGACCGGGCGAGACTCGAGTAAGAGATGTCCAAACGAGCTCCGGCAGGGCGGGCCAAGGCGGAGCGAACGGACGCCCTTCAGGCCGCCAATGACGAGCTGAGAACCAAACTGATGGACGTCAAGTTAGAACTTCAGCAGGAGAAGAACAAGGTGAAAACCTAAACAGACAGACACTGCCTGCCTCCCTGCCTGCCTCCCTGCCTGCCTCCCTGCCTGCCTCCCTCCCTCCCAGTTTTCCCGATGTAGATTAGACATGCGTGTGCCATGACTGTGTCAGCCTACATCAACAAATGCACCGAGGACGTCAGCACCACTAAGAATATCATCACCCGGGGCAACCAACGACCCTGGATGACTGAGGAGGTACGTCAAACGCTACGAGCGCGGAACTCTGCCTTCAAGTCTGGCGACAAGGAGACACTGAGGACAGCGAGAGCCAACTTGAACCGTGCCATCAGGATAGCGAAGCGAGACCGCAGTCGAAAATTTCAGGATCGTTTCCACGACGTCAAAAACATCAGGAGTATGTGGCAAGGCATACGGGCGATTACAGACTACAACTCACCCTCCCCCCCCCCCGGTGGGTGTAGTTGATGCTGACTTTCTAAATGGTCTAAATAACTTCTTTGGGAGGTTCGAGGCACTAAACGGCACTCCAGCAGTTAAAACTGTCCCCCATCAGGAAGAGGAGGTACTCTGCCTTGACTCCGCCGATGTGTTGAAGACCCTGAGGAGAGTCAACCCCTGTAAGGCCCCTGGCCCCGACAACATTCCTGGGCGTGTGTTCAGGGAATGTGCAAGTCATCTGGCTGGGGTCATCACAGACATTTTTAACACCTCGCTGGGCCAAGCCACAGTGCCGGCGTGCTTTAAGACTGCCTCCATCATTCCGGTGCCGAAGAAACCTCAAATCACCTCATTTAATGATTACCGGCCTGTTGCACTGACTCCGGTTATGATGAAGTGCTTCGAAAGGCTGCTTAAAGGTCACATCGTTTCCAGACTCCCCCTATTATTTGACCCGTTCCAGTTTGCCGACCGGCAAAACCGCTCCACTCAGGACGCCATCTCCTCCGTTCTTCACCTGAGCCTGGCTCACCTGGAGGAGAAGAACACCCATGTGCGGAGGCTGTTCCTGGACTTCAGCTCAGCGTTTAACACCATCATCCCACAGCATCTGGTAGGAAAATTGGAACACCTGGGCTTCAACACCCCCCTTCGCAACTGGCTGCTAGACTTCCTCACCAACAGACCTCAGTCAGTCCGGGTCGGACAGAACACCTCTGATGTCATCACCCTCAGCACAGGTTCCCTTCAGGGCTGCGTCCTGAGCCCCCTGCTGTGCACCCTGATGACACACGACTGCGTCCTCAGGTTCACCACCAATCACATCGTGAAGTCAGCAGACGACACAACGGTGGTGGGGCTCATCAGAGACAACAACGACCTGGACTACAGAGAGGAGGTGGAGCAGCTGGTGGGCTGGTGCAGAGAAAACAGCCTGATCCTGAATGAGGAGAAGATGAAGGAGATCATCGTCGACTTCAGGAAAAAACAGCCTCACCACGCTCCACTGATCATCAACAGCTCAGCTGTGGAGGTGGTCAGCACCACCAAATTCCTGGGGGTCCACATCACAGAAGACCTCACCTGGACTATGAACACTACGGCACTGGTCAAGAGGGCACATAAGCGCTTGTACTTCCTGCGGAGGATGAGGAGAGCCCACCTGCCCCCACCCATCATGAGGACGTTCTACAGGAGCACCATAGAGAGCATTCTGACAAGCTGTCTCTCTGTGTGGTGTGGAGGCTGCACCGCCTCCGATTGGAAGAACGTGAGGAGAGTGGTGAGGACAGCAGAGAGGATCATAGGGGCTCCTCTTCCCTCCATTCAGGACATTTCATCTCAGCGCTGCATGTCCCGTGCCCGTAACATCATCAATGACCCATCACACCCCCACCATGGACTGTTCTCCCTGCTGCCCTCTGGGAAGAGGTTTGCAGCATCCGCTGCAGGTCCACCAGGTTCTGCAACAGCTTTTTCCCTGCTGTCATCAGACTGTTGAACACTAGAACTGTTGAGCTCTAAACTGAACTCTGCATCACACATTCACAGAACTGTACTTTATGACACTACGGACCTCTATCTTGCACTATCTCGCACTACCAACTTTACTGAACTTGTATAAACCCTTTAAATAGAAGTTTAATACATGGTTTAGCATTCCTCTGCACACTCTTGAATACTGTTTTGCCTACTTGCACTATTGCATAATTATCACTGCTGCACTTTATACTTATTTTTAATATATATATATATATATATATGTAGTATATATGTATATATATATATTTTCATAGGATATGTTACTTCTATTCAACTGCAATATCACTACTTTGTTGTAAGACGTATGCAACGGAATTTCGTTTTGTATGCACCATGTGCAGACAAGATGACAATAAAGTTTGTCTAAGTCTAAGTCATGTCAGGTCAGCTGTCTGGAGAGAGAGAGAAGTCAGGACCTGCGGGCGGAGCACCACCGTGCCACCGCCGCCATGACGGAACTCAAAAGCAAACTCCATGAGGAGAAGCAGAAAGAGTTAGCCATTACCAGGGAGACATTACTGCGGCAGCATGAAATGGAGCTGATGAGAGTGATCAAAATCAAAGATGGAGAGATCCAGCGACTGAATGCCTTGGTCCTCAGCCTGAGGGACGGCTCCATGGACAAGGTGATCCGCTCTATCCGTGTCTGACTATCCGCACGCCACGTCGGGCTTCGATGCGGCCGCTACCGTATTGTGTAGCTTGTCCCCAGTAAGCGTCGCGGCGCTCCGTTGCGGTCTCAACGGCCCGGTGTGGCGCAATGTCTGCTCAGGTGAGGAGGGGGGGCGCTTTGCTGGCGGAGGTGGAGGAGACGCGGCGGTGTCGGGAGACCGAGCGGTGTCGCCTCCACCAGGAGCGCGGAAGAAGCCCTGGCAGCGGCCCAGCAGGCCTGGCAGTCCCGAGCGGCCGAGCTCCGATCGGCTCATCACCAGCATCGGGAGGAGCTGAGCCGAACCAAGAGAGACTGCGAGAGGGAGATCCGCCGACTGGTAGGACTGATCAGATGCGCGGTGCGTGGCTATGTTCCCAATTTCGTTGTATACCTGCAGTGCAATGACACCTAAGGCATTCTATTCTATTCTATTTCACAAGAAGAAAATGTCCGGTTGCTCGCTTCGCTTTTGTCACAGCAAAGGTGTTCTAGTCGATTCAAGAAAAAAATTGGCCGGTTGCTCTCTTTGTTTTTGTCACAATTCTGGCAAATGAGTTTGCCCGCCTGCCTGAGCGCTCCCCGTTTGTACATCCAGACGGATGAGATCAAGCTGAAAGACAGAGCGGTTAGTGTTTTGGATGAAGCCCTGGGGCCGGCCACGTCCACCGCCTTCAGCTGCAGACTCAGGCTGCCGAGCAGCAGATCGCTGCCCTGAGGGATTCCCAAAGGGCGGGCCTAAACTACCCTGGAAGTGGGGTCAACGCCGCTACTAGCAATCCTCTTCATTGCGTAAGCCACCTCATCACACACTTGCAGTACGCATGACTTAGTTCGTTGCTGGAGGAAGGTAGCACAAAAACAGTTTTGAACTTTGAACGAGTGCTTGTGTGTGTGTGTTGCGGGGCGTTTTCAGTCTCAGGAGGATCGGGACACGCGACGGTTTCATCTGAAAATCGCTGAGCTCAGCGCAGTCATCAGGAAACTGGAGGATCGAAACGCCCTGCTTTCTGAAGAGCGCAATGAACTGGTAATTTATTGACGGCACGCTTGAAGGTTTGCGCTACGTTTGATGCGCGCCATCCAGCGAGGCACCCATTGCGCTTGCTTATTAGTTGAGCGGCGCGGCGAGTCGGTTGCCTGGTAGATGTCTTTTATTGGGAGCCAAAGCCACGATTCCGTTCAAACCGATGCAAAAGGAATGGATACGTTCTGGCCCGCGTGTTGTGCGTCTTTCACATCCCGCACTTCATGCTTGCAGCTAAAGCGACTGAGAGAAACAGAAAGCCAGTTTCTGCCACTCCTGTACAAAAACAAACGCCTGAGCAGGAAGAATGAAGAACTCTCGCTGGTGCTGTGTCGCCTTGAAAACAAAGTGCGCTTTGTCACCCAGGAGAACGAGGAGATGGCAAGCTTGGTAAGTCGACGCGGACAACGGCGGCGTGCCAACAGAGTCCACTGCATTTGTGTTCCACAGAGAAGGCCTAGTTCGCTCAATGACCTGGACCGCGGTTGCGGCCAGCAGGACGGTGAAATGGAGTTCCTTCAAGTTGTGGAGCAGCGGCACATCATCGACGACTTGTCCAAGGTCTTCAGGCAGGCGACTCGGTGCACGTACGGCAGCGCCGCGCTCGCTCGCTGTCGCCAGGAAACCTTTTCCGTCCAAAGCTTGGCCGGCGGCCGCCATCCAAAAAATTGGCCCCTTAAATTCCGACCTTTCAAGCAGGAGCATTGTGCGCACGCGTTTGAACACGCTTTAGACTTGTTTTGCCGTTTTCAGCAGCTCAAAGCTCCCGTTTTGTCAGCGCCTTTGCCACTCGCTGTGCGCTGAAAACGACGGACTTGCCCGGCTGCTCAGCCCGTCAACCATGAGCCGCGAGCGCGACGTCATTGTCCGTAGGCAGCTAGTGGCAAAATGCACCCTGTTAGAGTTGCGCTCGCTCCAACTTATTTTGCAAGAACCACACGGGAGACAAGTAAGTTCTTTTGGACACCTGCAGGTGGAGAGTCCATCCGTTGTACGAATGAAGTCTGACTCTCGGCTCCTGCACGAGCATTTTAATTAAGAGAAACAGGGTGGGTGTAAGAGTGGATTGAATAGAGGAAGCCCTTGACCTCTAGTCAAAACATAGCAAGGGGTGTTTTACGACTTTGTGTAGGAAGGGATAAGCGATAGGGATAAATAAGGGATAAATAATATTATTTATTACAGGTCGCAGTCAAAGTCAAAGCAACACAATGATACGATAAAGATAATCTGGAAAACCCTGACACACCCTGTAGTTGTCACTTTTGGAAAAGACGAGCGTCCCTCCAATCATCGCCGGTGACGTGTTTTTCAGGCTCTGGAGACAGGAGCTCATGTCAGAAATGTCATTGTGAGTCGCGTTTGTTTCTGCGCCGGAGCCGTTCGTTCCCTTTGCATCCAAAGAATCTCAAAGGCGGATTATTTGTGTCGACAGGAGAGAGATTTGCTGCTACGATACCGACGTCGAGAATCTCTGAGGAGGAACAAAGCGTGAGGTCCTGCAAGGTGAGTCTGTTTGTTTGCGGCTGCTTGGTGTTGCGCAAGATGAAATGGCCTTTTTCTCGCTATCGTTCCTCTCGTCGATTCATCGTGAGGTGTCGCTTCAGTTTGTTCAGAGAGATGTTCGCTTCCGCGCCCGCAGGTCATCGAAACATTTTACGGCTACGACGAAGACGTGTTGGTGGACTCGGACGGATCGTCCTTGTCTTTTCACACCGACAGAACCCCCGACACGGAACCCGAAGAGGTAGCCCGCCATTTCTGCCAGCGTATTGGCACCAAACATTCCTCTTCAGCCTGGAATCGGACTCGTCTTTGCGTCGCGGGTGCTTTGTCGCCGGTCTGACTGATTCTGGTACTAGTGCTGTGTTGCATTGGTGTGTGCATGAAGAGGCGGAGCTTCGCTACCGCCAGCTGACGCAAGAATATCAAGCGCTGCAACGAGCCTACGCTCTGCTAGCCCAGACCAGCGAAAGGGGACTACGACGCCGAGAAGGAGATCAAGGTGGCGCCCCTTCCCGCAACCCCCGGCCGGGTCGCAGCCTCCCCGTTCTCACCCAGCCTCGGGTGTTCTCTGGTCTGAAAGGAGGAGGAGGAGCCTCCCTCCTCCTCCTTTCAGACCAGAGAAAAGCTGATGGTAGAAATGGGTCACTATCAAAGCAGAGTAGCAGATCTGGAGTCAGCGCTGAAGCAACAAGGACAGGTAAGCTCATCAATGAGCACACCTTTTTCTCAGACAAAATAGCTACATTCTTCAGTCACTCATCCGTCTGGCATTACTGGACCAACCCCCCCCCCCCCCCCCCCCCGAACGTGGCTGGGAAAATGCGGAGAAAAGCAAATGTCATTTTCCAGTCAACCAAAGAATTTGTGGATGAAAATGACACAACATTCCAAAGCTGTCCACGCGTTTGTCTCTTCTAGAATGTCAAGTGGGTGGAGGAGAAGCAGCTGCTGCGTCAGAGCAATCAGCAGTTGGCCGAAAAGGTGACGGAAAGAAAGGCGCTGGGCGGAGTCGCTTGGCGTCACACCTGTCGGGAAGCCCCGCAGATGAGGTCTGACTGTCTTTTCAGGTCAGGCGGATGGAGGCGGAAGAAGCGCGTCTGAAAGAGCACATCCAGGATATCCGAGACCAAAACGAACTGCTTGAGTTCCGCATCCTGGAGCTGGAGGTGGGAAGACTCGCACAAGCGTGTTGAGGCCAGAGATGTGACGGACGGACGGACGGACGGACGGATGCATGCCTCTGCCTTTCAGGAGAGGGAGTGGCGCTCCCCCGTCTTGAAGTTTCTGCAAGTCCGTTTCCCAGACGGCCTCAGCCCTTTGCAGATCTACTGCGAGGCCGAGGGCGTGAGCGTACGTAAGGCGTCCCTCGCAACCCTAACCTTAACCCGAGGTCCCAGAACACCTTACATTGCTCCTTGCGCCTTTCCCCCGGACATCGTCATCAGTGATCTGATGAAGAAGCTGGACATCCTGGGCTATAACGCCGTAAGTGTATGTCGAACTCCTTATGTTCGCACTCCACGAGACTCGGCGGCTCAAATGTGACTTTTGGAAGGCTTTGCGCTGAAAGAAGCTTGTTGACGCTGTGCCTTTGGGCTCTTGCAGAATCTCACCAACGAGGAGCAGGTGGTCGTGATTCACGCCAGGACCCTTCTCACCCTAGCCGAGAAGGTAACGCGCACGTCCACGCACGCTCTCGCATTCTGCTTATGTGACAGCAGCCTTTCCTCAGTGGTTAGAATACATCAAAGTGACCAAGTCAGCACTTCAACAGAAGATGTTGGACATTGAAAGTGAGAAGGTAGACAGACACGCGACATCAGCCAAGGGGAACTCCGGCAATGTGCCCCAACAATTCTGACCTTGAGCTGTGCTAGGATATGTTCTGCAAGCAGAAGGGCTACCTGGATGAAGAGTTGGACTTCAGGAAGTGTTCCATGGACCAGGCTCATAAGGTAAGCCGCCCTCAAATCTCCCGCCGGACCACTGATGGACGAGGATTGCGGCCCAGAGGATCCTGGAGCTGGAGGCCATGTTGTACGAGGCGCTACCGCAGCGGGACTGCCCCGCCACGGACGGCGAAAAAGCCAGCCACGCTGGCGTGAATGACGTGCTGACGGCGGATCAGAGAGAAGAGCTTAGGAGCGCCGTGGACCAATGGAAGCGAGCCCTGATGTGCGAGTTGAGGGAGCGCGACGCTTGCATCCTCCAAGAGAGAATGGATCTGCTGCACAGCGCGCAACAGGTAAGGGCCCAAAGCCAGCCCGGCACTTACTTGCACGCTTACTGGCTTTTGAATGCCACTTTCCATTTGTCCGTCCTAGAGGAACAAAGAGCTGAAAGAATTCATCGAAGCTCAGAAGAGACAAATCAAACAATTGGAGGAGAAGTTTCTGTTTCTCTTTCTATTCTTCTCCTTGGCCTTCATTCTGTGGCCCTAACACCAGCTGGTGAGTGAGCTCCAGCGGCACCGCACTCGACACCTCCGATACACTGCCAGCCGGTCTCAGACGTTGGCAGACGCTCCGATGCCAACGTATACCCCCCGCCACGGTGACAGAGGCACCGCGTCACACCGGCGCTCATCCAATCAGAAGGCAGGAAAAGCAAATTCACATAAAGGGCACTTTTGAACCAGAAGAGAGCGCCACAAAAAACGGTTGTTGCCCCAAACGCGCACTAAAAAGGGTCAGAATAACAAGAGTCCCACTGGCCAGCCGGGGCCACCCGTCCAGCTGTTTCTTCAGGGGGGAAAAAAATTGGAGTCACCGGTGAGTACATTTTGCATTTAGCTCTGCTTTTCTGCTTCTGTCTTCAAGTGTGTGGCATCCTGCGATCAAAGAGTCAGCCAACCCCAAAGCGGTTGACCTCAACGTCCCACCACCATGCCTACCAGAGCAGGTGACGTGATGCTTTGGACATCCTTCCGTCTCAGATGCCCAAAAGTACTCTTTGCCACATCTGCGGCAATACGGTGTCTTTTCAAAGGTGCAAATAAATCCAGCGTGGGCGGAACACGCACGTTTTCGGTTTTTCCCGCTTTGTTTGTGTGACAGCTGTTGTGAAAATTTTATACAAATAAAGTTGTATAGTACAGGTTTGGCCAAGCCGCAACTCCCGAACCGCATGCGGCTCTTTTATGTTCATATCAACATTTGTGTGTGTGTGTGTGTGTGTGTGTGGGGGGGGGGGGGGGGGGGGGGGGTTGTGCGTGTTGGCTTCACTTGAGTTCAATTTGGTATTTTGGTCAAAAGCGCATGTGGTGAAATTCCACAAAGTAGGATGGGCAAACACATTTCTTTAAACTATGAGTGTCAATTGGGCTCTCGAAATGGCAGGGAAAAGATGCACAGCAAAACGAAAATACGTAGATGAACACAGGACGTTTTAATCAGAGTGGGAAAGTTTCTATTTTTTGTTGAACGTGATGGCAAACCATTCTGCCTGATATGTCAGACCTCAGCGCATTTCAAAGATTCAAATCTTCAGTGCCATGCACTTCAGCTCACTCCATGCTAACATTGATCAGGCGTCGAACCCGCATCATCATGCTTAAGAGGTGGCCATGCTAACCAGTGCGCCATTATGTCAACGCATAATAACTAAGTCTACTGGTCAAAACAGCGGTTACTATATGACGTCGCTACGTCGTGGTCACGTGACGCAGACAAGACGTCAATGGACGTGGGCAGAGTTAACTTGTTTAAAAGGGAGTAGGCAGAAGAAATATTTAATTTATTTAAATCTATTTTGAGTGCACACCATTATGCCAATGCATAACAACTGTAAATCTACTAAACAAAACAGCGGTTGCTATATGACATCTGCCACGTCGTGGTCACGTGACATACGTGACGTCGATGGGCGTAACTTTCGCCGGAATTCAAATCCGCGGGGAGAGTTAACTTGTTTAAAAGAGAGTGGGCAGAAGAATTATTTAATTTATTTAAATCTATTTGGTGTGTGCGCCATTATGTCAATGCATAACAACTGTAAGTCTACTAAACAAAACAGCGGTTGCTATTTGACGTCTGCCACGTCGTGGTCACGTGACGCGGACGTGACGTCGACGCCTACTTTACATCCCACCGATCACAGGACTCCTCGGCTGCATAACCGTGCCCCCTTCCCAACCAATCGGATTTGCTATACGCGAAAACGACGCCAATGGAAAGAGCTTCCGCCCAAATTTAAATCCGTGGGCGTGGCTCGCAGCAGGAAGTAGGAAAATGGCGGCGATGTTGACAAAGACACAGCGGATGGTAACATACGACTAACAAGAGAAATATTTTTATTTTCTGCTTGCAACTGGACCGTCCAGAGCGTACACGGTAAGTACAACTCATCGTTTTTAAAAAGAAGTACTTTTGTTGCCCTGAAAAGCGAGTGAGCGTGGCGTTTGTGGGGGACGTCGAATTTCGACGATTCTTTCTGGTCAACGGTTGTAAATGATTGTGTTGATTAAAAAAGAAAACTTGATGTAACTCTACTTTTAACTGCCGTTTCAGATAGATTTGGAATTGCATCACATCCAATTTTGCCTAGAGCGTACACGGTAAGTAACACTCGTTGTGTTTAAGGAGATTTACGTTTGTAATAGCAGAAGTGTAGCCGCGTTGCGTTGTACGTGTGAATGTTGGTCCGGGCGAAATGTTAATGTTTAATTTCATTCCTTTAGGTTCCACGGTGTTTGTTGGCTGCAAGTTTTCCACTGCAAGAAGAGGCTCATATCATTGACCAGGAGCGAGCTACAATGGTGAGTAGCCATAACATTTATGTTAAACACTTCCTATTTCATGTCTAACAGTACTTGATTTAACAAATAACCATAAATAAATACAGTGTGGGCACTGAAGTTAACATATGTGATTATACTGCCTAATCTGTCACCGAGTAGATTGTTGCAAAGTAATATAAGATCCAAAGTTGTAATTCAGAATAGTTTTCAAAAGAAGGCCATTAGAATTATATACAAGTCTGATTACCCTGAACAAGCTATTAATTAAATCACAAATTCTTCAATTCAAAGATTTGGTAGATTATCAGACAAATAATGTCTAACAGTAATTGATTTAACACATCACGATAAGTAGATTGAGTGTGGGCACTCTCAAGTTAACATATGTGATTATACTGCCTAATCTGTTACAGAGTATGTTGTTGCCAAGTAATGTAGAATAGATCCAAAGTAGTAATCCAGAATAGTTTTGAAGAGGCCATTAGAATGATAAACAAATCTGATTACCTTGAACATAATAACAAGCTAAGTGTTTAATATGTCCTATGAAGTCAAAATTGGGCACCATCATGTGGTGAAATTTGGAATTGCATCACATCCAATTTTGCCTGGGAACAAACAGATTACATAAATCTTAGTTTTGAATAAGCCACTCCTTCTCAAACAAGTAAACTCTGCCCATTTTGCGCAGTAGATGTTCTGTTAATATCTAGTATTTATACAAAGTCATAATTTAAATTGCTTTCAACCTTCATTCATCGGTTCAACCAACATTACTCGCTCTTATTACCAACTTGTATTGATTTAACTAAGCGTTTAATACTTCCTATCAGGTCTCAAATCGAGATTTGGCAAAATACAATTTCAGCAAATCCAATTTTGCCAGGGAACAAAAATAGATTAAATAAACTAAATAAGTCCTCTTCCCATTAAATAAATCAGAAAAGTCTGTCTTGTAACCAGTCCTCTTCAAACAAGTAAAGTCTGCCCATTTTGTGCCGTAGATTTTGTGTCTATGCCTAGTATTTAAACAAAATCATAATTTAAACGACTTCTTTCCTTCATTCACTTTGGAAATTTGGAATTGCAGCAAATCGAATTTTGGCAGGGAACAAAAATAGATCAATTAAACTAAATAAGTCTTCTTCCCATTAAATAAATTAAAAAAGTCTGTCTTGTAACCAGTCCTTTTCAAACAAGTAAAGTCTGCCCATTTTGTGCCGTCGATTTTGTGTTAATGCCTAGTATTTATACAAAATCATAATTTAAAGGACTTCATTCCTTCATTCACTTTGGAAATTTGGAATTGCAGCACATCAAATTTTGCCTGGGAAGAAAAGTAGATTAAATAAATTTAATAAGTCTTACTACTTCCCATTAAATAAATTAAATACGTCTTACTTGTTCCCACTCCTTTTCAAAACAGTAGTTTAAAACGAGGGCCCTTCACTCAATCTTTAACCTCAACCCCGCACGTTGTGTTGTATCTGTGAATGTTGGTTGTGGCCAAATGATAGTTTTCTTTCATTCGTTTAGGTTCCAAGAAAACTTGATGTAACTCTACTTTTAACTGCCGTTTCAGATAAGCGGGTATTACGTCGCAGTCAAATGCCGCGGATATGACGTAATTGCCCGAACCTCCGCCAAAATTCAAATCTGTTGGCGCGATGGCCGTGAGCCACTGAGCAGCGACGATTATCAACAGAAATATCTTTATTTTCTGCTTGCAACTGGACCGTCTAGAGCGTACACGGTAAGTAACACTCATTGTGTTTAAGGAGATTTACGTTTGTAATAGCAGAAGTGTAGCCGCGTTGCGTTGTACGTGTGAAAATTGGTCGAGGCGAAATGTTAATGTTTAATTTCATTCCTTTAGGTTCCACGGTGTTTGTTGGCTGCAAGTTTTCCACTGCAAGAAGAGGCTCGTATCATTGACCAGGAGCGAGCTACAATGGTGAGTAGCCATAACATTTATGTTAAACACTTCCTATTTCATGTCTAACAGTACTTGATTTAACAAATAACCATAAATAAATACAGTGTGGGCACTGAAGTTAACATATGTGATTATACTGCCTAATCTGTCACGGAGTAGATTGTTGCAAAGTAATATAAGATCCAAAGTTGTAATTCAGAATAGTTTTCAAAAGAAGGCCATTAGAATTATATACAAGTCTGATTACCCTGAACAAGCTATTAATTAAATCACAAATTCTTCAATTCAAAGATTTGGTAGATTATCAGACAAATAATGTCTAACAGTAATTGATTTAACACATCACGATAAGTAGATTGAGTGTGGGCACTCTCAAGTTAACATATGTGATTATACTGCCTAATCTGTTACAGAGTATGTTGTTGCCAAGTAATGTAGAATAGATCCAAAGTAGTAATCCAGAATAGTTTTGAAGAGGCTATTAGAATGATAAACAAATCTGATTACCTTGAACATAATAACAAGCTAAGTGTTTAATATGTCCTATGAAGTCAAAATTGGGCACCATCATGTGGTGAAATTTGGAATTGCATCACATCCAATTTTGCCTGGGAACAAACAGATTACATAAATCTTAGTTTTGAATAAGCCACTCCTTCTCAAACAAGTAAACTCTGCCCATTTTGCGCAGTAGATGTTCTGTTAATATCTAGTATTTATACAAAGTCATAATTTAAATTGCTTTCAACCTTCATTCATCGGTTCAACCAACATTACTCGCTCTTATTACCAACTTGTAATGATTTAACTAAGCGTTTAATACTTCCTATCAGGTCTCAAATCGAGATTTGGCAAAATACAATTTCAGCAAATCCAATTTTGCCAGGGAACAAAAATAGATTAAATAAACTAAATAAGTCCTCTTCCCATTAAATAAATCAGAAAAGTCTGTCTTGTAACCAGTCCTCTTCAAACAAGTAAAGTCTGCCCATTTTGTGCCGTAGATTTTGTGTCTATGCCTAGTATTTAAACAAAATCATAATTTAAACGACTTCTTTCCTTCATTCACTTTGGAAATTTGGAATTGCAGCAAATCGAATTTTGGCAGGGAACAAAAATAGATCAATTAAACTAAATAAGTCTTCTTCCCATTAAATAAATTAAAAAAGTCTGTCTTGTAACCAGTCCTTTTCAAACAAGTAAAGTCTGCCCATTTTGTGCCGTCGATTTTGTGTTAATGCCTAGTATTTATACAAAATCATAATTTAAAGGACTTCATTCCTTCATTCACTTTGGAAATTTGGAATTGCAGCACATCAAATTTTGCCTGGGAAGAAAAGTAGATTAAATAAATTTAATAAGTCTTACTACTTCCCATTAAATAAATTAAATACGTCTTACTTGTTCCCACTCCTTTTCAAAACAGTAGTTTAAAACGAGGTCCCTTCACTCCACCTTTAACCCTATTTATTCACCTTCTAGGCTAAGTGTTAAAGGCTAAGTGTTAAAGGCTAAGTGTTAAAGGCTAAGTGTTAGAGGCTAAGTGCCAGAGGCTAGGCGCCAGAGGCGAGTTTTTGTGGGCTGAAGTTTTAGTGGGGTTAGTGTGAATACAATCCAAAAGAATACAACAGAATACAATACAATAGAATATAATACATAGATTAAATTCAATAGCTCTTACTACTTCCCATTAAATAAATTAAATACGTCTTACTTGTTCCCAATCCTTTTCAAAAAAGTAGTTTAAAACGAGGGCCCTTCACTCAACCTTTAACCTCAACCCCGCACGTCACATTGTGTTGTATCTGTGAATGTTGGTTGTGGCCAAATGATAGTTTTCTTTCATTCGTTTAGGTTCCACGGTGTTTGTTGGCTATGTTTTCCACTGTCAGAAGGATGAAAATACAAAGTACAACGCTTGGACGTGGGCGAAGACGTCACCGGTGAGTCCTTCCTTCCTATTTATTTACCTTCTAGATGCTAGAGGCTAAGTGTTAGAGGCTAAGTGTTAGAGGCTAAGTGTTAAACACAATACGAACAACACAACGATACTGCACTGAACAACACGATACCGCACTGAGAAACACGATACCGCACTGAACAACACGATACCGCACTGAACAACACCATGCCGCACTGAACACCATGCCACACTGAACAACACCATCCCGCACTGAACAACACCATGCCGCACTAAACAACACCATGCCGCACTGAACAACACCATGCCTCACTGAACGACACCATGCCGCACTGAAAGACACCATGCCGCACTGAACGACACCATGCCGCACTGAAAGACACCATCCCGCACTGAACACCATGCCGCACTGAACAACACCATCCTGCACTGAACAACACCATCCCGCACTGAACAACACCATGCCGCACTGAACAACATTATGCCGCACTGAACATTATGCCGCACTGAACAACACCATGCCGCACTGAACAACACCATGCCGCACTGAACAACATTATGCCGCACTGAACAACACCATGCCGCACTGAACAACACCATGCCGCACTGAACAACACCATGCCGCACTGAACAACATTATGCCGCACTGAACAACACCATGCCGCACTGAACAACACCATCCTGCACTGAACAACACCATTCCGCATTGAACACCATGCCGCACTGAACAACACCATCCCGCACTGAACAACACCATCCCGCACTGAACAACACCATGCCGCACTGAACAACATTATGCCGCACTGAACAACATTATGCCGCACTGAACAACACCATGCCGCACTGAACAACACCATGCCGCACTGAACAACACCATGCCGCACTGAACAACATTATAACGCACTGAACAACACCATCCCGCACTGAACAACACCATGCCGCACTGAACAACACCATGCCGCACTGAACAACATTATGCCGCACTGAACAACATTATGTCGCACTGAACAACATTATGCCGCACTGAACAACACCATGCCGCACTGAACAACATTATGCCGCACTGAAAAACACCATGCCGCACTGAACAACACCATCCCGCACTGAACAACACCATGCCGCATTGAACAACACCATGCCGCACTGAACAACACCATGCTGCACTGAACAACATTATGCTGCACTGAACAACACGATCCTGCATTGAACAACACCATGCCGCACTGAACAACACCATCCTGCACTGAACAACACCATCCTGCACTGAACAACACCACCCCGCACTGAACAACACGATCCCGCATTGAACACCATCCCGCACTGAACAACACCATGCCGCACTGAACAACACCATTCCGCACTGAACAACACCATGCCGCACTGAACAACACCATGCCGCACTGAACAACACCATGCCGCACTGAACAACACCATGCCGCACTGAACAACATTATGCCGCACTGAACAACACCATGCCGCACTGAACAACACCATCCCGCACTGAACAACACCATGCCGCATTGAACAACACCATGCCGCACTGAACAACACCATCCTGCACTGAACAACACCATCCCGCACTAAACAACACCATGCCGCACTGAACAACATTATGGCGCACTGGACAACAGTATGCCGCACTGAACAACACCATGCCGCACTGAACAACACCATGCCGCACTGAACAACACCATGCCGCACTGAACAACACGACGTCGCACTGAACAACACGACGCCGCACAGAACAACACGACGCCGCACAGAATAACACAATACCGCACAGAACAACACAATACCGCACTGAACAACACCATTCCGCACTGAACAACACCATGCCGCACTGAACAACATTATGCCGCACTGAACAACACCATGCCGCACTGAACAACACCATCCCGCACTGAACGACACCATCCTGCACTGAACGACACCATCCCGCACTGAACAACACCATCCCGCACTGAACAACACCATGCCGCATTAAACAACACCATGCCGCACTGAACAACACCATGCCGCACTGAACAACACCATGCCGCACTGAACAACACCATGCCGCACTGAACAACATTATGCCGCACTGAACAACATTATGCCGCACTAAACAACATTATGTCGCACTGAACAACACCATGCCGCACTGAACAACACCATGCTGCACTGAACAACATTATGCCGCACTGAACAACACGATCCCGCATTGAACAACACCATCCCGCAGTGAACAACACCATGCCGCATTGAACGACACCATGCCGCACTGAACAACACCATGCTGCACTGAACAACATTATGCTGCACTGAACAACACGATCCTGCATTGAACAACACCATGCCGCACTGAACAACACCATCCTGCACTGAACAACACCATGCCGCACTGAACAACACCATGCCGCACTGAACAACATTATGCCGCACTGAAAAACACCATGCCGCACTGAACAACACCATCCCGCACTGAACAACACCATGCCGCATTGAACAACACCATGCCGCACTGAACAACACCATGCTGCACTGAACAACATTATGCTGCACTGAACAACACGATCCTGCATTGAACAACACCATGCCGCACTGAACAACACCATCCTGCACTGAACAACACCATCCTGCACTGAACAACACCACCCCGCACTGAACAACACGATCCCGCATTGAACAACACCATCCCGCACTGAACAACACCATGCCGCACTGAACAACACCATGCCGCACTGAACAACACCATGCCGCACTGAACAACACCATGCCGCACTGAACAACACCATGCCGCACTGAACAACACCATGCCGCACTGAACAACATTATGCCGCACTGAACAACACCATGCCGCACTGAACAACACCATCCCGCACTGAACAACACCATGCCGCATTGAACAACACCATGCCGCACTGAACAACACCATCCTGCACTGAACAACACCATTCCGCACTGAACAACACGATCCCGCATTGAACAACACCATCCTGCACTGAACAACACCATGCCGCACTGAACAACACCATGCCGCACTGAACAACACCATTCCGCACTGAACAACACCATGCCGCACTGAACAACACCATCCTGCACTGAACAACACCATTCCGCACTGAACAACACCATGCCGCATTGAACAACACCATGCCGCACTGAACAACACCATCCTGCACTGAACAACACCATGCCGCACTGAACAACACCATGCCGCACTGAACAACACCATGCCGCACTGAACAACATTATGCCGCACTGAACAACATTATGCCGCACTAAACAACATTATGTCGCACTGAACAACACCATGCCGCACTGAACAACACCATGCTGCACTGAACAACATTATGCCGCACTGAACAACACGATCCCGCATTGAACAACACCATCCCGCAGTGAACAACACCATGCCGCATTGAACAACACCATGCCGCACTGAACAACACCATGCTGCACTGAACAACATTATGCTGCACTGAACAACACGATCCTGCATTGAACAACACCATGCCGCACTGAACAACACCATCCTGCACTGAACAACACCTTTCCACACTGAACAACACCATGCCGCACTGAACAACATTATGCCGCACTGAACAACACCATGCCGCACTGAACAACACCATGCCGCACTGAACAACACCATGCCGCACTGAACAACACCATGCCGCAATGAACAACACCATCCCGCACTGAACAACACCATTCCGCATTGAACAACACCATGCCGCACTGAACAACACCATCCCGCACTGAACAACACCACCCCGCACTGAACAACACGATCCCGCATTGAACAACACCATCCCGGACTGAACAACACCATGCCGCACTGAACAACACCATTCCGCACTGAACAACACCATGCCGCACTGAACAACACCATGCCGCACTGAACAACACCATGCCGCACTGAACAACACCATGCCGCACTGAACAACACCATGCCGCAATGAACAACACCATCCCGCACTGAACAACACCATGCCGCATTGAACAACACCATGCCGCACTGAACAACACCATCCCGCACTGAACAACACCACCCCGCACTGAACAACACGATCCCGCATTGAACAACACCATCCCGGACTGAACAACACCATGCCGCACTGAACAACACCATTCCGCACTGAACAACACCATGCCGCACTGAACAACACCATGCCGCACTGAACAACACCATGCCGCACTGAACAACATTATGCCGCACTGAACAACACCATGCCGCACTGAACAACACCATCCCGCACTGAACAACACCATGCCGCATTGAACAACACCATGCCGCACTGAACAACACCATCCTGCACTGAACAACACCATCCCGCACTGAACAACACCATGCCGCACTGAACAACATTATGGCGCACTGAACAACATTATGCCGCACTGAACAACACCATGCCGCACTGAACAACACCATGCCGCACTGAACAACACCATGCCGCACTGAACAACATTATGCCGCACTGAACAACATTATGCCGCACTGAACAACACCATGCCGCACTGAACAACACCATGCCGCACTGAACAACACCATGCCGCACTGAACAACACGACGTCGCACTGAACAACACGACGCCGCACAGAACAACACGACGCCGCACAGAATAACACAATACCGCACAGAACAACACAATACCGCACAAACAGTTTTAGATAATATTACGTCGCAGTCATGTGACGCGGACATGACGTCAATAGGCGGAACTCACGGCAAAATTATAATCCGTGGGCGTGGCTTGCAACAGGAAGTAGGAAAGCGGCAGTTCTGGCAAACAAGACACAGCTGTTAGTAACACGATGACTAACAAGGCAAATATTTTTGTTTTCAGCTTGCAACTTGACCGTCTAGAGCACATATGTCAGAGTCAAGGCCCGCGGGCCACATCCGGCCCGCGAGAAGGTTTTTTACGGCCCCTGGGATGATCTTGATTTATTATTAGAACCGGCCCGCAGACCGCAGCAAGCCGGCAGCCCGCAGATCTTTTACACGCACCAATACTACATTTCCCACAATGCAACGGTGACGCACCGAGCAGTACGCTGCTTCATTTCAGTGTTTATTATTAGCACAGCAGTCGTCAGCATAACTGTAAAATTAACTTTCAGATACCCATCAAAAATGGCAAAAAGGAAGGTGGACACTGAGAACCGGGAGTTTCAAACAAGGTGGGAGTCGGAGTATATGTTCACGGAGGTAGCAGGAAAACCTGTGTCTTCTGTGTGGAGAAAGTGTGGCGGTACTGAAAGAGTATAATCTGAGACGACATTATGAAACGAAAGACGCGAATTATTTTTTTTCTTTGAAGTAAATTTAGCCCACTTTTGCTAAAATAGAAAGTTTAAAAGTCAAAGTTTAATATTTGTTTTCACTGCATGTTACTTCTCCTTGAGGAAAGTGTTGTTTTTGATTAATAGATTTTTGCACTTTATTTTATTGTATTTCAATCCAATTATATTTTAAAAATATTTCAGTTGCGTGGATGATAGAAAATTGCTATTATTTTTTTCTTTGAAGTAAATTTAGCCCACTTTTGCTAAAATATAAAATATAGGTTACTGATGGTGCCTTAAACAATACAGGTTTCTTTCATTTAATGTTCATGTTATGGGATTTTTATATAAAGGAAATTTGTCGTTTGTGTCTGTTGAAAATTAAAGATTATTGACAGAGCCATAAGAAAATATTGCTTTATTTATCTGATCATGTTGGAATATATTTGTTAGGTTTTCAGTAGGTTCAATTAGGTTCACTAGACTATATGCGTCATTTAAAAAAAATTCAATGAACATTCGATCAGTCCGGCCCTCGGCTTGTAGCTAATTTTTTTATTTGGCCCTCCGTCCATTTGACTTTGACACCCCTGGTCTAGAGCGTACAAGGTAATTACAACTGTTTTTTTTTAGCCCTGAAAAGCAAGGGAGTGTGGCGTTTGGGAGGAATGTCGAACTCGGCGTCTGCTTCCAGCCACAGACGCCAAATTTCGACGATTATTTCGACTGGTCAACGGTTGTAAATTATTGCGTTGACTAAAAACTTTATTTAACTCTACTCTTAACTTTGCCGTTTCAGATATGCGGGTATTACACCGCGGAAATGACGTCAATAGGCTGAACTCTCGCCAAAATTCAAATCTGTGGGCGCAATGGCCTTGAGCGAGACACCGGATACAAACACGACGATTATCAACAGAAATATCTTTATTTTCCGCTTGCAAGTGGACCGTCTAGAGCGTACACGGTAAGTACAACTCATTGTGTTTAAAAAGATTTACGTTTGTGTAGTTTGCGTTGCGTTGTATCTGTGAATGTTGGTTGAGGCTAAATGTTAATGTTTAATTTCATTCCTTTAGGTTCCACGGTGTTTGTTGGCTGTATGTTTTCCACTGCAAGAAGAGGCTCGTATCATTGACCAGCAGGAGCTACAATGGTGAGTACCCCTTTCGTCTTCCATTTATGTTAAACACTTCCTATTTCATGTCTAACAGTACTCGATTTAACAAATAACCATAAATAAATACAGTGTGGGCAGTCACGTTAACATATGTGATTATCCTGCCTAATATGTTTATCACAAATATGTCACTAATCACTAATATGTTTATTTGTTTATCACAACACCTTTGGACCTTCAGCAATCGATTATTTCCCTTCATCTACATAGAGACAGAACGATGGTGTCTTAAACATCTCATTCATTTCACCAAATAACTTCACGCAGGTGGATAACGGCCGTCTCGGTCACGCTATGTTGCGTGATGCAGTTTTGAAGAACCAAATGCATTTATTCAATGAATAAGTCAAGCTAGTTCTATGTTTATGATGTTGTAAGTTACGGTACCGATTGAAGTTGAGTTCGAAGCCAGTGGAAAACAGCGCTGCGTTTGTGCTCTCCAGGTACAAATGTTGTGATCTCTGACTGACGACCGGGCGAGACTCGAGTAAGAGATGTCCAAACGAGCTCCGGCAGGGCGGGCCAAGGCGGAGCGAACGGACGCCCTTCAGGCCGCCAATGACGAGCTGAGAACCAAACTGATGGACGTCCAGTTAGAACTTCAGCAGGAGAAGAACAAGGTGAAAACCTCAACAGACAGACACTGCCTGCCTCCCTGCCTGCCTCCCTGCCTGCCTCCCTGCCTGCCTCCCTCCCTCCCAGTTTTCCCGATGTAGATTAGACATGCGTGTGCCATGACTGTGTCAGCCTACATCAACAAATGCACCGAGGACGTCAGCACCACTAAGAATATCATCACCCGGGGCAACCAACGACCCTGGATGACTGAGGAGGTACGTCAAACGCTACGAGCGCGGAACTCTGCCTTCAAGTCTGGCGACAAGGAGACACTGAGGACAGCGAGAGCCAACTTGAACCGTGCCATCAGGATAGCGAAGCGAGACCGCAGTCGAAAATTTCAGGATCGTTTCCACGACGTCAAAAACATCAGGAGTATGTGGCTAGGCATACGGGCGATTACAGACTACAACTCACCCTCCCCCCCCCCCGGTGGGTGTAGTTGATGCTGACTTTCTAAATGGTCTAAATAACTTCTTTGGGAGGTTCGAGGCACTAAACGGCACTCCAGCAGTTAAAACTGTCCCCCATCAGGAAGAGGAGGTACTCTGCCTTGACTCCGCCGATGTGTTGAAGACCCTGAGGAGAGTCAACCCCTGTAAGGCCCCTGGCCCCGACAACATTCCTGGGCGTGTGTTCAGGGAATGTGCAAGTCATCTGGCTGGGGTCATCACAGACATTTTTAACACCTCGCTGGGCCAAGCCACAGTGCCGGCGTGCTTTAAGACTGCCTCCATCATTCCGGTGCCGAAGAAACCTCAAATCACCTCATTTAATGATTACCGGCCTGTTGCACTGACTCCGGTTATGATGAAGTGCTTCGAAAGGCTGCTTAAAGGTCACATCGTTTCCAGACTCCCCCTATTATTTGACCCGTTCCAGTTTGCCGACCGGCAAAACCGCTCCACTCAGGACGCCATCTCCTCCGTTCTTCACCTGAGCCTGGCTCACCTGGAGGAGAAGAACACCCATGTGCGGAGGCTGTTCCTGGACTTCAGCTCAGCGTTTAACACCATCATCCCACAGCATCTGGTAGGAAAATTGGAACACCTGGGCTTCAACACCCCCCTTCGCAACTGGCTGCTAGACTTCCTCACCAACAGACCTCAGTCAGTCCGGGTCGGACAGAACACCTCTGATGTCATCACCCTCAGCACAGGCTCCCTTCAGGGCTGCGTCCTGAGCCCCCTGCTGTGCACCCTGATGACACACGACTGCGTCCTCAGGTTCACCACCAATCACATCGTGAAGTCAGCAGACGACACAACGGTGGTGGGGCTCATCAGAGACAACAACGACCTGGACTACAGAGAGGAGGTGGAGCAGCTGGTGGGCTGGTGCAGAGAAAACAGCCTGATCCTGAATGAGGAGAAGATGAAGGAGATCATCGTCGACTTCAGGAAAAAACAGCCTCACCACGCTCCACTGATCATCAACAGCTCAGCTGTGGAGGTGGTCAGCACCACCAAATTCCTGGGGGTCCACATCACAGAAGACCTCACCTGGACTATGAACACTACGGCACTGGTCAAGAGGGCACAGAAGCGCTTGTACTTCCTGCGGAGGATGAGGAGAGCCCACCTGCCCCCACCCATCATGAGGACGTTCTACAGGAGCACCATAGAGAGCATTCTGACAAGCTGTCTCTCTGTGTGGTGTGGAGGCTGCACCGCCTCCGATTGGAAGAACGTGAGGAGAGTGGTGAGGACAGCAGAGAGGATCATAGGGGCTCCTCTTCCCTCCATTCAGGACATTTCATCTCAGCGCTGCATGTCCCGTGCCCGTAACATCATCAATGACCCATCACACCCCCACCATGGACTGTTCTCCCTGCTGCCCTCTGGGAAGAGGTTTGCAGCATCCGCTGCAGGTCCACCAGGTTCTGCAACAGCTTTTTCCCTGCTGTCATCAGACTGTTGAACACTAGAACTGTTGAGCTCTAAACTGAACTCTGCATCACACATTCACAGAACTGTACTTTATGACACTACGGACCTCTATCTTGCGCTATCTCGCACTACCAACTTTACTGAACTTGTATAAACCCTTTAAATAGAAGTTTAATACATGGTTTAGCATTCCTCTGCACACTCTTGAATACTGTTTTGCCTACTTGCACTATTGCATAATTATCACTGCTGCACTTTATACTTATTTTTAATATATATATATATATATATATATATAGTATATATGTATATATATATATTTTCATAGGATATGTTACTTCTATTCAACTGCAATATCACTACTTTGTTGTAAGACGTATGCAACGGAATTTCGTTTTGTATGCACCATGTGCAGACAAGATGACAATAAAGTTTGTCTAAGTCTAAGTCATGTCAGGTCAGCTGTCTGGAGAGAGAGAGAAGTCAGGACCTGCGGGCGGAGCACCACCGTGCCACCGCCGCCATGACGGAACTCAAAAGCAAACTCCATGAGGAGAAGCAGAAAGAGTTAGCCATTACCAGGGAGACATTACTGCGGCAGCATGAAATGGAGCTGATGAGAGTGATCAAAATCAAAGATGGAGAGATCCAGCGACTGAATGCCTTGGTCCTCAGCCTGAGGGACGGCTCCATGGACAAGGTGATCCGCTCTATCCGTGTCTGACTATCCGCACGCCACGTCGGGCTTCGATGCGGCCGCTACCGTATTGTGTAGCTTGTCCCCAGTAAGCGTCGCGGCGCTCCGTTGCGGTCTCAACGGCCCGGTGTGGCGCAATGTCTGCTCAGGTGAGGAGGGGGGGCGCTTTGCTGGCGGAGGTGGAGGAGACGCGGCGGTGTCGGGAGACCGAGCGGTGTCGCCTCCACCAGGAGCGCGGAAGAAGCCCTGGCAGCGGCCCAGCAGGCCTGGCAGTCCCGAGCGGCCGAGCTCCGATCGGCTCATCACCAGCATCGGGAGGAGCTGAGCCGAACCAAGAGAGACTGCGAGAGGGAGATCCGCCGACTGGTAGGACTGATCAGATGCGCGGTGCGTGGCTATGTTCCCAATTTCGTTGTATACCTGCAGTGCAATGACACCTAAGGCATTCTATTCTATTCTATTTCACAAGAAGAAAATGTCCGGTTGCTCGCTTCGCTTTTGTCACAGCAAAGGTGTTCTAGTCGATTCCAGAAAAAAATTGGCCGGTTGCTCTCTTTGTTTTTGTCACAATTCTGGCAAATGAGTTTGCCCGCCTGCCTGAGCGCTCCCCGTTTGTACATCCAGACGGATGAGATCAAGCTGAAAGACAGAGCGGTTAGTGTTTTGGATGAAGCCCTGGGGCCGGCCACGTCCACCGCCTTCAGCTGCAGACTCAGGCTGCCGAGCAGCAGATCGCTGCCCTGAGGGATTCCCAAAGGGCGGGCCTAAACTACCCTGGAAGTGGGGTCAACGCCGCTACTAGCAATCCTCTTCATTGCGTAAGCCACCTCATCACACACTTGCAGTACGCATGACTTAGTTCGTTGCTGGAGGAAGGTAGCACAAAAACAGTTTTGAACTTTGAACGAGTGCTTGTGTGTGTGTGTTGCGGGGCGTTTTCAGTCTCAGGAGGATCGGGACACGCGACGGTTTCATCTGAAAATCGCTGAGCTCAGCGCAGTCATCAGGAAACTGGAGGATCGAAACGCCCTGCTTTCTGAAGAGCGCAATGAACTGGTAATTTATTGACGGCACGCTTGAAGGTTTGCGCTACGTTTGATGCGCGCCATCCAGCGAGGCACCCATTGCGCTTGCTTATTAGTTGAGCGGCGCGGCGAGTCGGTTGCCTGGTAGATGTCTTTTATTGGGAGCCAAAGCCACGATTCCGTTCAAACCGATGCAAAAGGAATGGATACGTTCTGGCCCGCGTGTTGTGCGTCTTTCACATCCCGCACTTCATGCTTGCAGCTAAAGCGACTGAGAGAAACAGAAAGCCAGTTTCTGCCACTCCTGTACAAAAACAAACGCCTGAGCAGGAAGAATGAAGAACTCTCGCTGGTGCTGTGTCGCCTTGAAAACAAAGTGCGCTTTGTCACCCAGGAGAACGAGGAGATGGCAAGCTTGGTAAGTCGACGCGGACAACGGCGGCGTGCCAACAGAGTCCACTGCATTTGTGTTCCACAGAGAAGGCCTAGTTCGCTCAATGACCTGGACCGCGGTTGCGGCCAGCAGGACGGTGAAATGGAGTTCCTTCAAGTTGTGGAGCAGCGGCACATCATCGACGACTTGTCCAAGGTCTTCAGGCAGGCGACTCGGTGCACGTACGGCAGCGCCGCGCTCGCTCGCTGTCGCCAGGAAACCTTTTCCGTCCAAAGCTTGGCCGGCGGCCGCCATCCAAAAAATTGGCCCCTTAAATTCCGACCTTTCAAGCAGGAGCATTGTGCGCACGCGTTTGAACACGCTTTAGACTTGTTTTGCCGTTTTCAGCAGCTCAAAGCTCCCGTTTTGTCAGCGCCTTTGCCACTCGCTGTGCGCTGAAAACGACGGACTTGCCCGGCTGCTCAGCCCGTCAACCATGAGCCGCGAGCGCGACGTCATTGTCCGTAGGCAGCTAGTGGCAAAATGCACCCTGTTAGAGTTGCGCTCGCTCCAACTTATTTTGCAAGAACCACACGGGAGACAAGTAAGTTCTTTTGGACACCTGCAGGTGGAGAGTCCATCCGTTGTACGAATGAAGTCTGACTCTCGGCTCCTGCACGAGCATTTTAATTAAGAGAAACAGGGTGGGTGTAAGAGTGGATTGAATAGAGGAAGCCCTTGACCTCTAGTCAAAACATAGCAAGGGGTGTTTTACGACTTTGTGTAGGAAGGGATAAGCGATAGGGATAAATAAGGGATAAATAATATTATTTATTACAGGTCGCAGTCAAAGTCAAAGCAACACAATGATACGATAAAGATAATCTGGAAAACCCTGACACACCCTGTAGTTGTCACTTTTGGAAAAGACGAGCGTCCCTCCAATCATCGCCGGTGACGTGTTTTTCAGGCTCTGGAGACAGGAGCTCATGTCAGAAATGTCATTGTGAGTCGCGTTTGTTTCTGCGCCGGAGCCGTTCGTTCCCTTTGCATCCAAAGAATCTCAAAGGCGGATTATTTGTGTCGACAGGAGAGAGATTTGCTGCTACGATACCGACGTCGAGAATCTCTGAGGAGGAACAAAGCGTGAGGTCCTGCAAGGTGAGTCTGTTTGTTTGCGGCTGCTTGGTGTTGCGCAAGATGAAATGGCCTTTTTCTCGCTATCGTTCCTCTCGTCGATTCATCGTGAGGTGTCGCTTCAGTTTGTTCAGAGAGATGTTCGCTTCCGCGCCCGCAGGTCATCGAAACATTTTACGGCTACGACGAAGACGTGTTGGTGGACTCGGACGGATCGTCCTTGTCTTTTCACACCGACAGAACCCCCGACACGGAACCCGAAGAGGTAGCCCGCCATTTCTGCCAGCGTATTGGCACCAAACATTCCTCTTCAGCCTGGAATCGGACTCGTCTTTGCGTCGCGGGTGCTTTGTCGCCGGTCTGACTGATTCTGGTACTAGTGCTGTGTTGCATTGGTGTGTGCATGAAGAGGCGGAGCTTCGCTACCGCCAGCTGACGCAAGAATATCAAGCGCTGCAACGAGCCTACGCTCTGCTAGCCCAGACCAGCGAAAGGGGACTACGACGCCGAGAAGGAGATCAAGGTGGCGCCCCTTCCCGCAACCCCCGGCCGGGTCGCAGCCTCCCCGTTCTCACCCAGCCTCGGGTGTTCTCTGGTCTGAAAGGAGGAGGAGGAGCCTCCCTCCTCCTCCTTTCAGACCAGAGAAAAGCTGATGGTAGAAATGGGTCACTATCAAAGCAGAGTAGCAGATCTGGAGTCAGCGCTGAAGCAACAAGGACAGGTAAGCTCATCAATGAGCACACCTTTTTCTCAGACAAAATAGCTACATTCTTCAGTCACTCATCCGTCTGGCATTACTGGACCAACCCCCCCCCCCCCCCCCCCGAACGTGGCTGGGAAAATGCGGAGAAAAGCAAATGTCATTTTCCAGTCAACCAAAGAATTTGTGGATGAAAATGACACAACATTCCAAAGCTGTCCACGCGTTTGTCTCTTCTAGAATGTCAAGTGGGTGGAGGAGAAGCAGCTGCTGCCTCAGAGCAATCAGCAGTTGGCCGAAAAGGTGACGGAAAGAAAGGCGCTGGGCGGAGTCGCTTGGCGTCACACCTGTCGGGAAGCCCCGCAGATGAGGTCTGACTGTCTTTTCAGGTCAGGCGGATGGAGGCGGAAGAAGCGCGTCTGAAAGAGCACATCCAGGATATCCGAGACCAAAACGAACTGCTTGAGTTCCGCATCCTGGAGATGGAGGTGGGAAGACTCGCACAAGCGTGTTGAGGCCAGAGATGTGACGGACGGACGGACGGACGGACGGACGGATGCATGCCTCTGCCTTTCAGGAGAGGGAGTGGCGCTCCCCCGTCTTGAAGTTTCTGCAAGTCCGTTTCCCAGACGGCCTCAGCCCTTTGCAGATCTACTGCGAGGCCGAGGGCGTGAGCGTACGTAAGGCGTCCCTCGCAACCCTAACCTTAACCCGAGGTCCCAGAACACCTTACATTGCTCCTTGCGCCTTTCCCCCGGACATCGTCATCAGTGATCTGATGAAGAAGCTGGACATCCTGGGCTATAACGCCGTAAGTGTATGTCGAACTCCTTATGTTCGCACTCCACGAGACTCGGCGGCTCAAATGTGACTTTTGGAAGGCTTTGCGCTGAAAGAAGCTTGTTGACGCTGTGCCTTTGGGCTCTTGCAGAATCTCACCAACGAGGAGCAGGTGGTCGTGATTCACGCCAGGACCCTTCTCACCCTAGCCGAGAAGGTAACGCGCACGTCCACGCACGCTCTCGCATTCTGCTTATGTGACAGCAGCCTTTCCTCAGTGGTTAGAATACATCAAAGTGACCAAGTCAGCACTTCAACAGAAGATGTTGGACATTGAAAGTGAGAAGGTAGACAGACACGCGACATCAGCCAAGGGGAACTCCGGCAATGTGCCCCAACAATTCTGACCTTGAGCTGTGCTAGGATATGTTCTGCAAGCAGAAGGGCTACCTGGATGAAGAGTTGGACTTCAGGAAGTGTTCCATGGACCAGGCTCATAAGGTAAGCCGCCCTCAAATCTCCCGCCGGACCACTGATGGACGAGGATTGCGGCCCAGAGGATCCTGGAGCTGGAGGCCATGTTGTACGAGGCGCTACCGCAGCGGGACTGCCCCGCCACGGACGGCGAAAAAGCCAGCCACGCTGGCGTGAATGACGTGCTGACGGCGGATCAGAGAGAAGAGCTTAGGAGCGCCGTGGACCAATGGAAGCGAGCCCTGATGTGCGAGTTGAGGGAGCGCGACGCTTGCATCCTCCAAGAGAGAATGGATCTGCTGCACAGCGCGCAACAGGTAAGGGCCCAAAGCCAGCCCGGCACTTACTTGCACGCTTACTGGCTTTTGAATGCCACTTTCCATTTGTCCGTCCTAGAGGAACAAAGAGCTGAAAGAATTCATCGAAGCTCAGAAGAGACAAATCAAACAATTGGAGGAGAAGTTTCTGTTTCTCTTTCTATTCTTCTCCTTGGCCTTCATTCTGTGGCCCTAACACCAGCTGGTGAGTGAGCTCCAGCGGCACCGCACTCGACACCTCCGATACACTGCCAGCCGGTCTCAGACGTTGGCAGACGCTCCGATGCCAACGTATACCCCCCGCCACGGTGACAGAGGCACCGCGTCACACCGGCGCTCATCCAATCAGAAGGCAGGAAAAGCAAATTCACATGCAGGGCACTTTTGAACCAGAAGAGAGCGCCACAAAAAACGGTTGTTGCCCCAAACGCGCACTAAAAAGGGTCAGAATAACAAGAGTCCCACTGGCCAGCCGGGGCCACCCGTCCAGCTGTTTCTTCAGGGGGGAAAAAAATTGGAGTCACCGGTGAGTACATTTTGCATTTAGCTCTGCTTTTCTGCTTCTGTCTTCAAGTGTGTGGCATCCTGCGATCAAAGAGTCAGCCAACCCCAAAGCGGTTGACCTCAACGTCCCACCACCATGCCTACCAGAGCAGGTGACGTGATGCTTTGGACATCCTTCCGTCTCAGATGCCCAAAAGTACTCTTTGCCACATCTGCGGCAATACGGTGTCTTTTCAAAGGTGCAAATAAATCCAGCGTGGGCGGAACACGCACGTCTTCGGTTTTTCCCGCTTTGTTTGTGTGACAGCTGTTGTGAAAATTTTATACAAATAAAGTTGTATAGTACAGGTTTGGCCAAGCCGCAACTCCCGAACCGCATGCGGCTCTTTTATGTTCATATCAACATTTGTGTGTGTGTGTGTGTGTGGGGGGGGGGTTGTGCGTGTTGGCTTCACTTGAGTTCAATTTGGTATTTTGGTCAAAAGCGCATGTGGTGAAATTCCACAAAGTAGGATGGGCAAACACATTTCTTTAAACTATGAGTGTCAATTGGGCTCTCGAAATGGCAGGGAAAAGATGCACAGCAAAACGAAAATACGTAGATGAACACAGGACGTTTTAATCAGAGTGGGAAAGTTTCTATTTTTTGTTGAACGTGATGGCAAACCATTCTGCCTGATATGTCAGACCTCAGCGCATTTCAAAGATTCAAATCTTCAGCGCCATGCACTTCAGCTCACTCCATGCTAACATTGATCAGGCGTCGAACCCGCATCATCATGCTTAAGAGGTGGCCATGCTAACCAGTGCGCCATTATGTCAACGCATAATAACTAAGTCTACTGGTCAAAACAGCGGTTACTATATGACGTCGCTACGTCGTGGTCACGTGACGCAGACAAGACGTCAATGGACGTGGGCAGAGTTAACTTGTTTAAAAGGGAGTAGGCAGAAGAAATATTTAATTTATTTAAATCTATTTTGAGTGCACACCATTATGCCAATGCATAACAACTGTAAATCTACTAAACAAAACAGCGGTTGCTATATGACATCTGCCACGTCGTGGTCACGTGACATACGTGACGTCGATGGGCGTAACTTTCGCCGGAATTCAAATCCGCGGGGAGAGTTAACTTGTTTAAAAGAGAGTGGGCAGAAGAATTATTTAATTTATTTAAATCTATTTGGTGTGTGCGCCATTATGTCAATGCATAACAACTGTAAGTCTACTAAACAAAACAGCGGTTGCTATTTGACGTCTGCCACGTCGTGGTCACGTGACGCGGACGTGACGTCGACGCCTACTTTACATCCCACCGATCACAGGACTCCTCGGCTGCATAACCGTGCCCCCTTCCCAACCAATCGGATTTGCTATACGCGAAAACGACGCCAATGGAAAGAGCTTCCGCCCAAATTTAAATCCGTGGGCGTGGCTCGCAGCAGGAAGTAGGAAAATGGCGGCGATGTTGACAAAGACACAGCGGATGGTAACATACGACTAACAAGAGAAATATTTTTATTTTCTGCTTGCAACTGGACCGTCCAGAGCGTACACGGTAAGTACAACTCATCGTTTTTAAAAAGAAGTACTTTTGTTGCCCTGAAAAGCGAGTGAGCGTGGCGTTTGTGGGGGACGTCGAATTTCGACGATTCTTTCTGGTCAACGGTTGTAAATGATTGTGTTGATTAAAAAAGAAAACTTGATGTAACTCTACTTTTAACTGCCGTTTCAGATAGATTTGGAATTGCATCACATCCAATTTTGCCTAGAGCGTACACGGTAAGTAACACTCGTTGTGTTTAAGGAGATTTACGTTTGTAATAGCAGAAGTGTAGCCGCGTTGCGTTGTACGTGTGAATGTTGGTCCGGGCGAAATGTTAATGTTTAATTTCATTCCTTTAGGTTCCACGGTGTTTGTTGGCTGCAAGTTTTCCACTGCAAGAAGAGGCTCATATCATTGACCAGGAGCGAGCTACAATGGTGAGTAGCCATAACATTTATGTTAAACACTTCCTATTTCATGTCTAACAGTACTTGATTTAACAAATAACCATAAATAAATACAGTGTGGGCACTGAAGTTAACATATGTGATTATACTGCCTAATCTGTCACCGAGTAGATTGTTGCAAAGTAATATAAGATCCAAAGTTGTAATTCAGAATAGTTTTCAAAAGAAGGCCATTAGAATTATATACAAGTCTGATTACCCCGAACAAGCTATTAATTAAATCACAAATTCTTCAATTCAAAGATTTGGTAGATTATCAGACAAATAATGTCTAACAGTAATTGATTTAACACATCACGATAAGTAGATTGAGTGTGGGCACTCTCAAGTTAACATATGTGATTATACTGCCTAATCTGTTACAGAGTATGTTGTTGCCAAGTAATGTAGAATAGATCCAAAGTAGTAATCCAGAATAGTTTTGAAGAGGCCATTAGAATGATAAACAAATCTGATTACCTTGAACATAATAACAAGCTAAGTGTTTAATATGTCCTATGAAGTCAAAATTGGGCACCATCATGTGGTGAAATTTGGAATTGCATCACATCCAATTTTGCCTGGGAACAAACAGATTACATAAATCTTAGTTTTGAATAAGCCACTCCTTCTCAAACAAGTAAACTCTGCCCATTTTGCGCAGTAGATGTTCTGTTAATATCTAGTATTTATACAAAGTCATAATTTAAATTGCTTTCAACCTTCATTCATCGGTTCAACCAACATTACTCGCTCTTATTACCAACTTGTATTGATTTAACTAAGCGTTTAATACTTCCTATCAGGTCTCAAATCGAGATTTGGCAAAATACAATTTCAGCAAATCCAATTTTGCCAGGGAACAAAAATAGATTAAATAAACTAAATAAGTCCTCTTCCCATTAAATAAATCAGAAAAGTCTGTCTTGTAACCAGTCCTCTTCAAACAAGTAAAGTCTGCCCATTTTGTGCCGTAGATTTTGTGTCTATGCCTAGTATTTAAACAAAATCATAATTTAAACGACTTCTTTCCTTCATTCACTTTGGAAATTTGGAATTGCAGCAAATCGAATTTTGGCAGGGAACAAAAATAGATCAATTAAACTAAATAAGTCTTCTTCCCATTAAATAAATTAAAAAAGTCTGTCTTGTAACCAGTCCTTTTCAAACAAGTAAAGTCTGCCCATTTTGTGCCGTCGATTTTGTGTTAATGCCTAGTATTTATACAAAATCATAATTTAAAGGACTTCATTCCTTCATTCACTTTGGAAATTTGGAATTGCAGCACATCAAATTTTGCCTGGGAAGAAAAGTAGATTAAATAAATTTAATAAGTCTTACTACTTCCCATTAAATAAATTAAATACGTCTTACTTGTTCCCACTCCTTTTCAAAACAGTAGTTTAAAACGAGGGCCCTTCACTCAATCTTTAACCTCAACCCCGCACGTTGTGTTGTATCTGTGAATGTTGGTTGTGGCCAAATGATAGTTTTCTTTCATTCGTTTAGGTTCCAAGAAAACTTGATGTAACTCTACTTTTAACTGCCGTTTCAGATAAGCGGGTATTACGTCGCAGTCAAATGCCGCGGATATGACGTAATTGCCCGAACCTCCGCCAAAATTCAAATCTGTTGGCGCGATGGCCGTGAGCCACTGAGCAGCGACGATTATCAACAGAAATATCTTTATTTTCTGCTTGCAACTGGACCGTCTAGAGCGTACACGGTAAGTAACACTCATTGTGTTTAAGGAGATTTACGTTTGTAATAGCAGAAGTGTAGCCGCGTTGCGTTGTACGTGTGAAAATTGGTCGAGGCGAAATGTTAATGTTTAATTTCATTCCTTTAGGTTCCACGGTGTTTGTTGGCTGCAAGTTTTCCACTGCAAGAAGAGGCTCGTATCATTGACCAGGAGCGAGCTACAATGGTGAGTAGCCATAACATTTATGTTAAACACTTCCTATTTCATGTCTAACAGTACTTGATTTAACAAATAACCATAAATAAATACAGTGTGGGCACTGAAGTTAACATATGTGATTATACTGCCTAATCTGTCACGGAGTAGATTGTTGCAAAGTAATATAAGATCCAAAGTTGTAATTCAGAATAGTTTTCAAAAGAAGGCCATTAGAATTATATACAAGTCTGATTACCCTGAACAAGCTATTAATTAAATCACAAATTCTTCAATTCAAAGATTTGGTAGATTATCAGACAAATAATGTCTAACAGTAATTGATTTAACACATCACGATAAGTAGATTGAGTGTGGGCACTCTCAAGTTAACATATGTGATTATACTGCCTAATCTGTTACAGAGTATGTTGTTGCCAAGTAATGTAGAATAGATCCAAAGTAGTAATCCAGAATAGTTTTGAAGAGGCCATTAGAATGATAAACAAATCTGATTACCTTGAACATAATAACAAGCTAAGTGTTTAATATGTCCTATGAAGTCAAAATTGGGCACCATCATGTGGTGAAATTTGGAATTGCATCACATCCAATTTTGCCTGGGAACAAACAGATTACATAAATCTTAGTTTTGAATAAGCCACTCCTTCTCAAACAAGTAAACTCTGCCCATTTTGCGCAGTAGATGTTCTGTTAATATCTAGTATTTATACAAAGTCATAATTTAAATTGCTTTCAACCTTCATTCATCGGTTCAACCAACATTACTCGCTCTTATTACCAACTTGTATTGATTTAACTAAGCGTTTAATACTTCCTATCAGGTCTCAAATCGAGATTTGGCAAAATACAATTTCAGCAAATCCAATTTTGCCAGGGAACAAAAATAGATTAAATAAACTAAATAAGTCCTCTTCCCATTAAATAAATCAGAAAAGTCTGTCTTGTAACCAGTCCTCTTCAAACAAGTAAAGTCTGCCCATTTTGTGCCGTAGATTTTGTGTCTATGCCTAGTATTTAAACAAAATCATAATTTAAACGACTTCTTTCCTTCATTCACTTTGGAAATTTGGAATTGCAGCAAATCGAATTTTGGCAGGGAACAAAAATAGATCAATTAAACTAAATAAGTCTTCTTCCCATTAAATAAATTAAAAAAGTCTGTCTTGTAACCAGTCCTTTTCAAACAAGTAAAGTCTGCCCATTTTGTGCCGTCGATTTTGTGTTAATGCCTAGTATTTATACAAAATCATAATTTAAAGGACTTCATTCCTTCATTCACTTTGGAAATTTGGAATTGCAGCACATCAAATTTTGCCTGGGAAGAAAAGTAGATTAAATAAATTTAATAAGTCTTACTACTTCCCATTAAATAAATTAAATACGTCTTACTTGTTCCCACTCCTTTTCAAAACAGTAGTTTAAAACGAGGGCCCTTCACTCAATCTTTAACCCCAACCCCGCACGTTGTGTTGTATCTGTGAATGTTGGTTGTGGCCAAATGATAGTTTTCTTTCATTCGTTTAGGTTCCAAGAAAACTTGATGTAACTCTACTTTTAACTGCCGTTTCAGATAAGCGGGTATTACGTCGCAGTCATGTGCCGTGGATATGACGTAATTGCCCGAACCTCCGCCAAAATTCAAATCTGTTGGCGCGATGGCCGTGAGCCACTGAGCAGCGACGATTATCAACAGAAATATCTTTATTTTCTGCTTGCAACTGGACCGTCTAGAGCGTACACGGTAAGTAACACTCATTGTGTTTAAGGAGATTTACGTTTGTAATAGCAGAAGTGTAGCCGCGTTGCGTTGTACGTGTGAAAATTGGTCGAGGCGAAATGTTAATGTTTAATTTCATTCCTTTAGGTTCCACGGTGTTTGTTGGCTGCAAGTTTTCCACTGCAAGAAGAGGCTCGTATCATTGACCAGGAGCGAGCTACAATGGTGAGTAGCCATAACATTTATGTTAAACACTTCCTATTTCATGTCTAACAGTACTTGATTTAACAAATAACCATAAATAAATACAGTGTGGGCACTGAAGTTAACATATGTGATTATACTGCCTAATCTGTCACGGAGTAGATTGTTGCAAAGTAATATAAGATCCAAAGTTGTAATTCAGAATAGTTTTCAAAAGAAGGCCATTAGAATTATATACAAGTCTGATTACCCTTAACATAACAACAAGCTATTAATTAAATCACAAATTCTTCAATTCAAAGATTTGGTAGATTATCAGACAAATAATGTCTAACAGTAATTGATTTAACACATCACGATAAGTAGATTGAGTGTGGGCACTCTCAAGTTAACAGATATGATTATACTGCCTAATCTGTTACAGAGTATGTTGTTGCCAAGTAATGTAGAATAGATCCAAAGTAGTAATCCAGAATAGTTTTGAAGAGGCCATTAGAATAATAAACAAATCTGATTACCTTGAACATAATAACAAGCTAAGTGTTTAATATGTCCTATGAAGTCAAAATTGGGCACCATCATGTGGTGAAATTTGGAATTGCATCACATCCAATTTTGCCTGGGAACAAACAGATTAAATAAATCTTAGTTTTGAATAAGCCACTCCTTCTCAAACAAGTAAACTCTGCCCATTTCGCGCAGTAGATGTTCTGTTAATATCTAGTATTTATACAAAGTCATAATTTAAATTGCTTTCAACCTTCATTCATCGGTTCAACCAACATTACTCGCTCTTATTACCAACTTGTATTGATTTAACTAAGCGTTTAATACTTCCTATCAGGTCTCAAGGCAAGATTTGGCAAAATACAATTTCAGCAAATCCAATTTTGCCAGGGAACAAAAATAGATTAAATAAACTAAATAAGTCCTCGTCTTACTTGTTCCCACTCCTTTACAAAAAAGTAGTTTAAAACGAGGTCCCTTCACTCAACCTTTAACCCTATTTATTCACCTTCTAGGCTAAGTGTTAAAGGCTAAGTGTTAAAGGCTAAGTGTTAAAGGCTAAGTGTTAGAGGCTAAGTGCCAGAGGCTAGGCGCCAGAGGCGAGTTTTTGTGGGCTGAAGTTTTAGTGGGGTTAGTGTGAATACAATCCAAAAGAATACAACAGAATACAATACAATAGAATATAATACATAGATTAAATTCAATAGCTCTTACTACTTCCCATTAAATAAATTAAATACGTCTTACTTGTTCCCAATCCTTTTCAAAAAAGTAGTTTAAAACGAGGGCCCTTCACTCAACCTTTAACCTCAACCCCGCACGTCACATTGTGTTGTATCTGTGAATGTTGGTTGTGGCCAAATGATAGTTTTCTTTCATTCGTTTAGGTTCCACGGTGTTTGTTGGCTATGTTTTCCACTGTCAGAAGGATGAAAATACAAAGTACAACGCTTGGACGTGGGCGAAGACGTCACCGGTGAGTCCTTCCTTCCTATTTATTTACCTTCTAGATGCTAGAGGCTAAGTGTTAGAGGCTAAGTGTTAGAGGCTAAGTGTTAAACACAATACGAACAACACAACGATACTGCACTGAACAACACGATACCGCACTGAGAAACACGATACCGCACTGAACAACACGATACCGCACTGAACAACACCATGCCGCACTGAACACCATGCCACACTGAACAACACCATCCCGCACTGAACAACACCATGCCGCACTAAACAACACCATGCCGCACTGAACAACACCATGCCTCACTGAACGACACCATGCCGCACTGAAAGACACCATGCCGCACTGAACGACACCATGCCGCACTGAAAGACACCATCCCGCACTGAACACCATGCCGCACTGAACAACACCATCCTGCACTGAACAACACCATCCCGCACTGAACAACACCATGCCGCACTGAACAACATTATGCCGCACTGAACATTATGCCGCACTGAACAACACCATGCCGCACTGAACAACACCATGCCGCACTGAACAACATTATGCCACACTAAACAACACCATGCCGCACTGAACAACACCATGCCGCACTGAACAACACCATGCCGCACTGAACAACATTATGCCGCACTGAACAACACCATGCCGCACTGAACAACACCATCCTGCACTGAACAACACCATTCCGCATTGAACACCATGCCGCACTGAACAACACCATCCCGCACTGAACAACACCATCCCGCACTGAACAACACCATGCCGCACTGAACAACATTATGCCGCACTGAACAACATTATGCCGCACTGAACAACACCATGCCGCACTGAACAACACCATGCCGCACTGAACAACACCATGCCGCACTGAACAACATTATAACGCACTGAACAACACCATCCCGCACTGAACAACACCATGCCGCACTAAACAACATTATGCCGCACTGAACAACATTATGCCGAAATGAACAACACCATGCCGCACTGAACAACACCATGCCGCACTGAACAACACCATCCTGCACTGAACAACACCATGCCGCACTGAACAACACCATGCCGCACTGAACAACACCATGCCGCACTGAACAACACCATGCCGCAATGAACAACACCATCCCGCACTGAACAACATTATGCCGCACTGAACAACATTATGCCGCACTGAACAACATTATGCCGCACTGAACAACACCATGCCGCACTGAACAACACCATCCTGCACTGAACAACACCATCCCGCACTGAACAACACCATGCCGCACTGAACAACATTATGGCGCACTGAACAACATTATGCCGCACTGAACAACACCATGCCGCACTGAACAACACCATGCCGCACTGAACAACACCATGCCGCAATGAACAACACCATCCCGCACTGAACAACACCATGCCGCACTGAGCAACACCATGCCGCACTGAACAACACCATCCTGCACTGAACAACACCATGCCGCACTGAACAACACCATTCCGCACTGAACAACACCATGCCGCACTGAACAACATTACGCTGCACTGAACAACACCATGCCGCACTGAACAACACCATGCCGCACTGAACAACACCATGCCGCATTGAACAACACCATGCCGCATTGAACAACACCATGCCGCACTGAACAACACCATCCTGCACTGAACAACACCATGCCGCATTGAACAACACCATCCTGCACTGAACAACACCATCCCGCACTGAACAACACCATCCCGCATTGAACAACACCATCCTGCACTGAACAACACCATGCCGCACTGAACAACACCATGCCGCACTGAACAACACCATTCCGCACTGAACAACACCATGCCGCACTGAACAACACCATCCTGCACTGAACAACACCATCCCGCACTGAACAACACCATGCCGCATTGAACAACACCATCCTGCACTGAACAACACCATCCTGCACTGAACAACACCATGCCGCACTGAACAACACCATGCCGCACTGAACAACACCATGCCGCACTGAACAACACCATGCCGCACTGAACAACATTATGCCGCACTGAACAACATTATGTCGCACTGAACAACACCATGCCGCACTGAACAACACCATGCCGCACTGAACAACATTATGCCGCACTGAAAAACACCATGCCGCACTGAACAACACCATCCCGCACTGAACAACACCATGCCGCATTGAACAACACCATGCCGCACTGAACAACACCATGCTGCACTGAACAACATTATGCTGCACTGAACAACACGATCCTGCATTGAACAACACCATGCCGCACTGAACAACACCATCCTGCACTGAACAACACCATCCTGCACTGAACAACACCACCCCGCACTGAACAACACGATCCCGCATTGAACACCATCCCGCACTAAACAACACCATGCCGCACTGAACAACATTATGGCGCACTGGACAACATTATGCCGCACTGAACAACACCATGCCGCACTGAACAACACCATGCCGCACTGAACAACACCATGCCGCACTGAACAACACCATGCCGCACTGAACAACATTATGCCGCACTGAACAACACCATGCCGCACTGAACAACACCATGCCGCACTGAACAACACGATCCCGCATTGAACAACACCATCCTGCACTGAACAACACCATGCCGCACTGAACAACACCATGCCGCACTGAACAACACCATTCCGCACTGAACAACACCATGCCGCACTGAACGACACCATCCTGCACTGAACGACACCATCCCGCACTGAACAACACCATGCCGCATTAAACAACACCATGCCGCACTGAACAACACCATCCTGCACTGAACAACACCATGCCGCACTGAACAACACCATGCCGCACTGAACAACACCATGCCGCACTGAACAACATTATGCCGCACTGAACAACATTATGCCGCACTGAACAACACCATCCTGCACTGAACAACACCATGCCGCACTGAACAACACCATGCCGCACTGAACAACACCATGCCGCACTGAACAACACCATGCCGCACTGAACAACACCATCCCGCACTGAACAACACCATGCCGCATTGAACAACACCATGCCGCACTGAACAACACCATGCTGCACTGAACAACATTATGCTGCACTGAACAACACGATCCTGCATTGAACAACACGATCCTGCATTGAACAACACCATGCCGCACTGAACAACACCATCCTGCACTGAACAACACCACCCCGCACTGAACAACACGATCCCGCATTGAACAACACCATCCCGCACTGAACAACACCATGCCGCACTGAACAACACCATGCCGCACTGAACAACACCATGCCGCACTGAACAACACCATGCCGCACTGAACAACACCATGCCGCACTGAACAACACCATGCCGCACTGAACAACATTATGCCGCACTGAACAACACCATGCCGCACTGAACACCACCATCCCGCACTGAACAACACCATGCCGCATTGAACAACACCATGCCGCACTGAACAACACCATCCTGCACTGAACAACACCATCCCGCACTAAACAACACCATGCCGCACTGAACAACATTATGGCGCACTGGACAACATTATGCCGCACTGAACAACACCATGCCGCACTGAACAACACCATGCCGCACTGAACAACACCATGCCGCACTGAACAACACCATGCCGCACTGAACAACATTATGCCGCACTGAACAACACCATGCCGCACTGAACAACACCATGCCGCACTGAACAACACGATCCCGCATTGAACAACACCATCCTGCACTGAACAACACCATGCCGCACTGAACAACACCATGCCGCACTGAACAACACCATTCCGCACTGAACAACACCATTCCGCACTGAACAACACCATCCTGCACTGAACAACACCATCCCGCACTGAACAACACCATGCCGCATTGAACAACACCATGCCGCACTGAACAACACCATCCTGCACTGAACAACACCATGCCGCACTGAACAACACCATGCCGCACTGAACAACACCATGCCGCACTGAACAACATTATGCCGCACTGAACAACATTATGCCGCACTAAACAACATTATGTCGCACTGAACAACACCATGCCGCACTGAACAACACCATGCTGCACTGAACAACATTATGCCGCACTGAACAACACGATCCCGCATTGAACAACACCATCCCGCAGTGAACAACACCATGCCGCATTGAACAACACCATGCCGCACTGAACAACACCATGCTGCACTGAACAACATTATGCTGCACTGAACAACACGATCCTGCATTGAACAACACCATGCCGCACTGAACAACACCATCCTGCACTGAACAACACCTTTCCACACTGAACAACACCATGCCGCACTGAACAACATTATGCCGCACTGAACAACACCATGCCGCACTGAACAACACCATGCCGCACTGAACAACACCATGCCGCACTGAACAACACCATGCCGCAATGAACAACACCATCCCGCACTGAACAACACCATGCCGCATTGAACAACACCATGCCGCACTGAACAACACCATCCCGCACTGAACAACACCACCCCGCACTGAACAACACGATCCCGCATTGAACAACACCATCCCGGACTGAACAACACCATGCCGCACTGAACAACACCATTCCGCACTGAACAACACCATGCCGCACTGAACAACACCATGCCGCACTGAACAACACCATGCCGCACTGAACAACACCATGCCGCACTGAACAACATTATGCCGCACTGAACAACACCATGCCGCACTGAACAACACCATCCCGCACTGAACAACACCATGCCGCATTGAACAACACCGTGCCGCACTGAACAACACCATCCTGCACTGAACAACACCATCCCGCACTGAACAACACCATGCCGCACTGAACAACATTATGGCGCACTGAACAACATTATGCCGCACTGAACAACACCATGCCGCACTGAACAACACCATGCCGCACTGAACAACACCATGCCGCACTGAACAACATTATGCCGCACTGAACAACATTATGCCGCACTGAACAACACCATGCCGCACTGAACAACACCATGCCGCACTGAACAACACCATGCCGCACTGAACAACACGACGTCGCACTGAACAACACGACGCCGCACAGAACAACACGACGCCGCACAGAATAACACAATACCGCACAGAACAACACAATACCGCACAAACAGTTTTAGATAATATTACGTCGCAGTCATGTGACGCGGACATGACGTCAATAGGCGGAACTCACGGCAAAATTATAATCCGTGGGCGTGGCTTGCAACAGGAAGTAGGAAAGCGGCAGTTCTGGCAAACAAGACACAGCTGTTAGTAACACGATGACTAACAAGGCAAATATTTTTGTTTTCAGCTTGCAACTTGACCGTCTAGAGCGTACAAGGTAATTACAACTGTTTTTTTTTAGCCCTGAAAAGCGAGGGAGTGTGGCGTTTGGGAGGAATGTCGAACTCGGCGTCTGCTTCCAGCCACAGACGCCAAATTTCGACGATTATTTCGACTGGTCAACGGTTGTAAATTATTGCGTTGACTAAAAACTTTATTTAACTCTACTCTTAACTTTGCCGTTTCAGATATGCGGGTATTACACCGCGGAAATGACGTCAATAGGCTGAACTCTCGCCAAAATTCAAATCTGTGGGCGCAATGGCCTTGAGCGAGACACCGGATACAAACACGACGATTATCAACAGAAATATCTTTATTTTCCGCTTGCAAGTGGACCGTCTAGAGCGTACACGGTAAGTACAACTCATTGTGTTTAAAAAGATTTACGTTTGTGTAGTTTGCGTTGCGTTGTATCTGTGAATGTTGGTTGAGGCTAAATGTTAATGTTTAATTTCATTCCTTTAGGTTCCACGGTGTTTGTTGGCTGTATGTTTTCCACTGCAAGAAGAGGCTCGTATCATTGACCAGCAGGAGCTACAATGGTGAGTACCCCTTTCGTCTTCCATTTATGTTAAACACTTCCTATTTCATGTCTAACAGTACTCGATTTAACAAATAACCATAAATAAATACAGTGTGGGCAGTCACGTTAACATATGTGATTATCCTGCCTAATATGTTTATCACAAATATGTCACTAATCACTAATATGTTTATTTGTTTATCACAACACCTTTGGACCTTCAGCAATCGATTATTTACCTTCATCTACATAGAGACAGAACGATGGTGTCTTAAACATCTCATTCATTTCACCAAATAACTTCACGCAGGTGGATAACGGCCGTCTCGGTCACGCTATGTTGCGTGATGCAGTTTTGAAGAACCAAATGCATTTATTCAATGAATAAGTCAAGCTAGTTCTATGTTTATGATGTTGTAAGTTACGGTACCGATTGAAGTTGAGTTCGAAGCCAGTGGAAAACAGCGCTGCGTTTGTGCTCTCCAGGTACAAATGTTGTGATCTCTGACTGACGACCGGGCGAGACTCGAGTAAGAGATGTCCAAACGAGCTCCGGCAGGGCGGGCCAAGGCGGAGCGAACGGACGCCCTTCAGGCCGCCAATGACGAGCTGAGAACCAAACTGATGGACGTCCAGTTAGAACTTCAGCAGGAGAAGAACAAGGTGAAAACCTCAACAGACAGACACTGCCTGCCTCCCTGCCTGCCTCCCTGCCTGCCTCCCTGCCTGCCTCCCTCCCTCCCAGTTTTCCCGATGTAGATTAGACATGCGTGTGCCATGACTGTGTCAGCCTACATCAACAAATGCACCGAGGACGTCAGCACCACTAAGAATATCATCACCCGGGGCAACCAACGACCCTGGATGACTGAGGAGGTACGTCAAACGCTACGAGCGCGGAACTCTGCCTTCAAGTCTGGCGACAAGGAGACACTGAGGACAGCGAGAGCCAACTTGAACCGTGCCATCAGGATAGCGAAGCGAGACCGCAGTCGAAAATTTCAGGATCGTTTCCACGACGTCAAAAACATCAGGAGTATGTGGCAAGGCATACGGGCGATTACAGACTACAACTCACCCTCCCCCCCCCCGGTGGGTGTAGTTGATGCTGACTTTCTAAATGGTCTAAATAACTTCTTTGGGAGGTTCGAGGCACTAAACGGCACTCCAGCAGTTAAAACTGTCCCCCATCAGGAAGAGGAGGTACTCTGCCTTGACTCCGCCGATGTGTTGAAGACCCTGAGGAGAGTCAACCCCTGTAAGGCCCCTGGCCCCGACAACATTCCTGGGCGTGTGTTCAGGGAATGTGCAAGTCATCTGGCTGGGGTCATCACAGACATTTTTAACACCTCGCTGGGCCAAGCCACAGTGCCGGCGTGCTTTAAGACTGCCTCCATCATTCCGGTGCCGAAGAAACCTCAAATCACCTCATTTAATGATTACCGGCCTGTTGCACTGACTCCGGTTATGATGAAGTGCTTCGAAAGGCTGCTTAAAGGTCACATCGTTTCCAGACTCCCCCTATTATTTGACCCGTTCCAGTTTGCCGACCGGCAAAACCGCTCCACTCAGGACGCCATCTCCTCCGTTCTTCACCTGAGCCTGGCTCACCTGGAGGAGAAGAACACCCATGTGCGGAGGCTGTTCCTGGACTTCAGCTCAGCGTTTAACACCATCATCCCACAGCATCTGGTAGGAAAATTGGAACACCTGGGCTTCAACACCCCCCTTCGCAACTGGCTGCTAGACTTCCTCACCAACAGACCTCAGTCAGTCCGGGTCGGACAGAACACCTCTGATGTCATCACCCTCAGCACAGGCTCCCTTCAGGGCTGCGTCCTGAGCCCCCTGCTGTGCACCCTGATGACACACGACTGCGTCCTCAGGTTCACCACCAATCACATCGTGAAGTCAGCAGACGACACAACGGTGGTGGGGCTCATCAGAGACAACAACGACCTGGACTACAGAGAGGAGGTGGAGCAGCTGGTGGGCTGGTGCAGAGAAAACAGCCTGATCCTGAATGAGGAGAAGATGAAGGAGATCATCGTCGACTTCAGGAAAAAACAGCCTCACCACGCTCCACTGATCATCAACAGCTCAGCTGTGGAGGTGGTCAGCACCACCAAATTCCTGGGGGTCCACATCACAGAAGACCTCACCTGGACTATGAACACTACGGCACTGGTCAAGAGGGCACAGAAGCGCTTGTACTTCCTGCGGAGGATGAGGAGAGCCCACCTGCCCCCACCCATCATGAGGACGTTCTACAGGAGCACCATAGAGAGCATTCTGACAAGCTGTCTCTCTGTGTGGTGTGGAGGCTGCACCGCCTCCGATTGGAAGAACGTGAGGAGAGTGGTGAGGACAGCAGAGAGGATCATAGGGGCTCCTCTTCCCTCCATTCAGGACATTTCATCTCAGCGCTGCATGTCCCGTGCCCGTAACATCATCAATGACCCATCACACCCCCACCATGGACTGTTCTCCCTGCTGCCCTCTGGGAAGAGGTTTGCAGCATCCGCTGCAGGTCCACCAGGTTCTGCAACAGCTTTTTCCCTGCTGTCATCAGACTGTTGAACACTAGAACTGTTGAGCTCTAAACTGAACTCTGCATCACACATTCACAGAACTGTACTTTATGACACTACGGACCTCTATCTTGCACTATCTCGCACTACCAACTTTACTGAACTTGTATAAACCCTTTAAATAGAAGTTTAATACATGGTTTAGCATTCCTCTGCACACTCTTGAATACTGTTTTGCCTACTTGCACTATTGCATAATTATCACTGCTGCACTTTATACTTATTTTTAATATATATATATATATATATATATATATATATATATATATATATATAGTATATATGTATATATATATATTTTCATAGGATATGTTACTTCTATTCAACTGCAATATCACTACTTTGTTGTAAGACGTATGCAACGGAATTTCGTTTTGTATGCACCATGTGCAGACAAGATGACAATAAAGTTTGTCTAAGTCTAAGTCATGTCAGGTCAGCTGTCTGGAGAGAGAGAGAAGTCAGGACCTGCGGGCGGAGCACCACCGTGCCACCGCCGCCATGACGGAACTCAAAAGCAAACTCCATGAGGAGAAGCAGAAAGAGTTAGCCATTACCAGGGAGACATTACTGCGGCAGCATGAAATGGAGCTGATGAGAGTGATCAAAATCAAAGATGGAGAGATCCAGCGACTGAATGCCTTGGTCCTCAGCCTGAGGGACGGCTCCATGGACAAGGTGATCCGCTCTATCCGTGTCTGACTATCCGCACGCCACGTCGGGCTTCGATGCGGCCGCTACCGTATTGTGTAGCTTGTCCCCAGTAAGCGTCGCGGCGCTCCGTTGCGGTCTCAACGGCCCGGTGTGGCGCAATGTCTGCTCAGGTGAGGAGGGGGGGCGCTTTGCTGGCGGAGGTGGAGGAGACGCGGCGGTGTCGGGAGACCGAGCGGTGTCGCCTCCACCAGGAGCGCGGAAGAAGCCCTGGCAGCGGCCCAGCAGGCCTGGCAGTCCCGAGCGGCCGAGCTCCGATCGGCTCATCACCAGCATCGGGAGGAGCTGAGCCGAACCAAGAGAGACTGCGAGAGGGAGATCCGCCGACTGGTAGGACTGATCAGATGCGCGGTGCGTGGCTATGTTCCCAATTTCGTTGTATACCTGCAGTGCAATGACACCTAAGGCATTCTATTCTATTCTATTTCACAAGAAGAAAATGTCCGGTTGCTCGCTTCGCTTTTGTCACAGCAAAGGTGTTCTAGTCGATTCAAGAAAAAAATTGGCCGGTTGCTCTCTTTGTTTTTGTCACAATTCTGGCAAATGAGTTTGCCCGCCTGCCTGAGCGCTCCCCGTTTGTACATCCAGACGGATGAGATCAAGCTGAAAGACAGAGCGGTTAGTGTTTTGGATGAAGCCCTGGGGCCGGCCACGTCCACCGCCTTCAGCTGCAGACTCAGGCTGCCGAGCAGCAGATCGCTGCCCTGAGGGATTCCCAAAGGGCGGGCCTAAACTACCCTGGAAGTGGGGTCAACGCCGCTACTAGCAATCCTCTTCATTGCGTAAGCCACCTCATCACACACTTGCAGTACGCATGACTTAGTTCGTTGCTGGAGGAAGGTAGCACAAAAACAGTTTTGAACTTTGAACGAGTGCTTGTGTGTGTGTGTTGCGGGGCGTTTTCAGTCTCAGGAGGATCGGGACACGCGACGGTTTCATCTGAAAATCGCTGAGCTCAGCGCAGTCATCAGGAAACTGGAGGATCGAAACGCCCTGCTTTCTGAAGAGCGCAATGAACTGGTAATTTATTGACGGCACGCTTGAAGGTTTGCGCTACGTTTGATGCGCGCCATCCAGCGAGGCACCCATTGCGCTTGCTTATTAGTTGAGCGGCGCGGCGAGTCGGTTGCCTGGTAGATGTCTTTTATTGGGAGCCAAAGCCACGATTCCGTTCAAACCGATGCAAAAGGAATGGATACGTTCTGGCCCGCGTGTTGTGCGTCTTTCACATCCCGCACTTCATGCTTGCAGCTAAAGCGACTGAGAGAAACAGAAAGCCAGTTTCTGCCACTCCTGTACAAAAACAAACGCCTGAGCAGGAAGAATGAAGAACTCTCGCTGGTGCTGTGTCGCCTTGAAAACAAAGTGCGCTTTGTCACCCAGGAGAACGAGGAGATGGCAAGCTTGGTAAGTCGACGCGGACAACGGCGGCGTGCCAACAGAGTCCACTGCATTTGTGTTCCACAGAGAAGGCCTAGTTCGCTCAATGACCTGGACCGCGGTTGCGGCCAGCAGGACGGTGAAATGGAGTTCCTTCAAGTTGTGGAGCAGCGGCACATCATCGACGACTTGTCCAAGGTCTTCAGGCAGGCGACTCGGTGCACGTACGGCAGCGCCGCGCTCGCTCGCTGTCGCCAGGAAAACTTTTCCGTCCAAAGCTTGGCCGGCGGCCGCCATCCAAAAAATTGGCCCCTTAAATTCCGACCTTTCAAGCAGGAGCATTGTGCGCACGCGTTTGAACACGCTTTAGACTTGTTTTGCCGTTTTCAGCAGCTCAAAGCTCCCGTTTTGTCAGCGCCTTTGCCACTCGCTGTGCGCTGAAAACGACGGACTTGCCCGGCTGCTCAGCCCGTCAACCATGAGCCGCGAGCGCGACGTCATTGTCCGTAGGCAGCTAGTGGCAAAATGCACCCTGTTAGAGTTGCGCTCGCTCCAACTTATTTTGCAAGAACCACACGGGAGACAAGTAAGTTCTTTTGGACACCTGCAGGTGGAGAGTCCATCCGTTGTACGAATGAAGTCTGACTCTCGGCTCCTGCACGAGCATTTTAATTAAGAGAAACAGGGTGGGTGTAAGAGTGGATTGAATAGAGGAAGCCCTTGACCTCTAGTCAAAACATAGCAAGGGGTGTTTTACGACTTTGTGTAGGAAGGGATAAGCGATAGGGATAAATAAGGGATAAATAATATTATTTATTACAGGTCGCAGTCAAAGTCAAAGCAACACAATGATACGATAAAGATAATCTGGAAAACCCTGACACACCCTGTAGTTGTCACTTTTGGAAAAGACGAGCGTCCCTCCAATCATCGCCGGTGACGTGTTTTTCAGGCTCTGGAGACAGGAGCTCATGTCAGAAATGTCATTGTGAGTCGCGTTTGTTTCTGCGCCGGAGCCGTTCGTTCCCTTTGCATCCAAAGAATCTCAAAGGCGGATTATTTGTGTCGACAGGAGAGAGATTTGCTGCTACGATACCGACGTCGAGAATCTCTGAGGAGGAACAAAGCGTGAGGTCCTGCAAGGTGAGTCTGTTTGTTTGCGGCTGCTTGGTGTTGCGCAAGATGAAATGGCCTTTTTCTCGCTATCGTTCCTCTCGTCGATTCATCGTGAGGTGTCGCTTCAGTTTGTTCAGAGAGATGTTTGCTTCCGCGCCCGCAGGTCATCGAAACATTTTACGGCTACGACGAAGACGTGTTGGTGGACTCGGACGGATCGTCCTTGTCTTTTCACACCGACAGAACCCCCGACACGGAACCCGAAGAGGTAGCCCGCCATTTCTGCCAGCGTATTGGCACCAAACATTCCTCTTCAGCCTGGAATCGGACTCGTCTTTGCGTCGCGGGTGCTTTGTCGCCGGTCTGACTGATTCTGGTACTAGTGCTGTGTTGCATTGGTGTGTGCATGAAGAGGCGGAGCTTCGCTACCGCCAGCTGACGCAAGAATATCAAGCGCTGCAACGAGCCTACGCTCTGCTAGCCCAGACCAGCGAAAGGGGACTACGACGCCGAGAAGGAGATCAAGGTGGCGCCCCTTCCCGCAACCCCCGGCCGGGTCGCAGCCTCCCCGTTCTCACCCAGCCTCGGGTGTTCTCTGGTCTGAAAGGAGGAGGAGGAGCCTCCCTCCTCCTCCTTTCAGACCAGAGAAAAGCTGATGGTAGAAATGGGTCACTATCAAAGCAGAGTAGCAGATCTGGAGTCAGCGCTGAAGCAACAAGGACAGGTAAGCTCATCAATGAGCACACCTTTTTCTCAGACAAAATAGCTACATTCTTCAGTCACTCATCCGTCTGGCATTACTGGACCAACCCCCCCCCCCCCCCCCCGAACGTGGCTGGGAAAATGCGGAGAAAAGCAAATGTCATTTTCCAGTCAACCAAAGAATTTGTGGATGAAAATGACACAACATTCCAAAGCTGTCCACGCGTTTGTCTCTTCTAGAATGTCAAGTGGGTGGAGGAGAAGCAGCTGCTGCGTCAGAGCAATCAGCAGTTGGCCGAAAAGGTGACGGAAAGAAAGGCGCTGGGCGGAGTCGCTTGGCGTCACACCTGTCGGGAAGCCCCGCAGATGAGGTCTGACTGTCTTTTCAGGTCAGGCGGATGGAGGCGGAAGAAGCGCGTCTGAAAGAGCACATCCAGGATATCCGAGACCAAAACGAACTGCTTGAGTTCCGCATCCTGGAGCTGGAGGTGGGAAGACTCGCACAAGCGTGTTGAGGCCAGAGATGTGACGGACGGACGGACGGACGGACGGATGCATGCCTCTGCCTTTCAGGAGAGGGAGTGGCGCTCCCCCGTCTTGAAGTTTCTGCAAGTCCGTTTCCCAGACGGCCTCAGCCCTTTGCAGATCTACTGCGAGGCCGAGGGCGTGAGCGTACGTAAGGCGTCCCTCGCAACCCTAACCTTAACCCGAGGTCCCAGAACACCTTACATTGCTCCTTGCGCCTTTCCCCCGGACATCGTCATCAGTGATCTGATGAAGAAGCTGGACATCCTGGGCTATAACGCCGTAAGTGTATGTCGAACTCCTTATGTTCGCACTCCACGAGACTCGGCGGCTCAAATGTGACTTTTGGAAGGCTTTGCGCTGAAAGAAGCTTGTTGACGCTGTGCCTTTGGGCTCTTGCAGAATCTCACCAACGAGGAGCAGGTGGTCGTGATTCACGCCAGGACCCTTCTCACCCTAGCCGAGAAGGTAACGCGCACGTCCACGCACGCTCTCGCATTCTGCTTATGTGACAGCAGCCTTTCCTCAGTGGTTAGAATACATCAAAGTGACCAAGTCAGCACTTCAACAGAAGATGTTGGACATTGAAAGTGAGAAGGTAGACAGACACGCGACATCAGCCAAGGGGAACTCCGGCAATGTGCCCCAACAATTCTGACCTTGAGCTGTGCTAGGATATGTTCTGCAAGCAGAAGGGCTACCTGGATGAAGAGTTGGACTTCAGGAAGTGTTCCATGGACCAGGCTCATAAGGTAAGCCGCCCTCAAATCTCCCGCCGGACCACTGATGGACGAGGATTGCGGCCCAGAGGATCCTGGAGCTGGAGGCCATGTTGTACGAGGCGCTACCGCAGCGGGACTGCCCCGCCACGGACGGCGAAAAAGCCAGCCACGCTGGCGTGAATGACGTGCTGACGGCGGATCAGAGAGAAGAGCTTAGGAGCGCCGTGGACCAATGGAAGCGAGCCCTGATGTGCGAGTTGAGGGAGCGCGACGCTTGCATCCTCCAAGAGAGAATGGATCTGCTGCACAGCGCGCAACAGGTAAGGGCCCAAAGCCAGCCCGGCACTTACTTGCACGCTTACTGGCTTTTGAATGCCACTTTCCATTTGTCCGTCCTAGAGGAACAAAGAGCTGAAAGAATTCATCGAAGCTCAGAAGAGACAAATCAAACAATTGGAGGAGAAGTTTCTGTTTCTCTTTCTATTCTTCTCCTTGGCCTTCATTCTGTGGCCCTAACACCAGCTGGTGAGTGAGCTCCAGCGGCACCGCACTCGACACCTCCGATACACTGCCAGCCGGTCTCAGACGTTGGCAGACGCTCCGATGCCAACGTATACCCCCCGCCACGGTGACAGAGGCACCGCGTCACACCGGCGCCCATCCAATCAGAAGGCAGGAAAAGCAAATTCACATGCAGGGCACTTTTGAACCAGAAGAGAGCGCCACAAAAAACGGTTGTTGCCCCAAACGCGCACTAAAAAGGGTCAGAATAACAAGAGTCCCACTGGCCAGCCGGGGCCACCCGTCCAGCTGTTTCTTCAGGGGGGAAAAAAATTGGAGTCACCGGTGAGTACATTTTGCATTTAGCTCTGCTTTTCTGCTTCTGTCTTCAAGTGTGTGGCATCCTGCGATCAAAGAGTCAGCCAACCCCAAAGCGGTTGACCTCAACGTCCCACCACCATGCCTACCAGAGCAGGTGACGTGATGCTTTGGACATCCTTCCGTCTCAGATGCCCAAAAGTACTCTTTGCCACATCTGCGGCAATACGGTGTCTTTTCAAAGGTGCAAATAAATCCAGCGTGGGCGGAACACGCACGTCTTCGGTTTTTCCCGCTTTGTTTGTGTGACAGCTGTTGTGAAAATTTTATACAAATAAAGTTGTATAGTACAGGTTTGGCCAAGCCGCAACTCCCGAACCGCATGCGGCTCTTTTATGTTCATATCAACATTTGTGTGTGTGTGTGTGTGGGGGGGGGGGGGGGGGGGGGGTTGTGCGTGTTGGCTTCACTTGAGTTCAATTTGGTATTTTGGTCAAAAGCGCATGTGGTGAAATTCCACAAAGTAGGATGGGCAAACACATTTCTTTAAACTATGAGTGTCAATTGGGCTCTCGAAATGGCAGGGAAAAGATGCACAGCAAAACGAAAATACGTAGATGAACACAGGACGTTTTAATCAGAGTGGGAAAGTTTCTATTTTTTGTTGAACGTGATGGCAAACCATTCTGCCTGATATGTCAGACCTCAGCGCATTTCAAAGATTCAAATCTTCAGCGCCATGCACTTCAGCTCACTCCATGCTAACATTGATCAGGCGTCGAACCCGCATCATCATGCTTAAGAGGTGGCCATGCTAACCAGTGCGCCATTATGTCAACGCATAATAACTAAGTCTACTGGTCAAAACAGCGGTTACTATATGACGTCGCTACGTCGTGGTCACGTGACGCAGACAAGACGTCAATGGACGTGGGCAGAGTTAACTTGTTTAAAAGGGAGTAGGCAGAAGAAATATTTAATTTATTTAAATCTATTTTGAGTGCACACCATTATGCCAATGCATAACAACTGTAAATCTACTAAACAAAACAGCGGTTGCTATATGACATCTGCCACGTCGTGGTCACGTGACATACGTGACGTCGATGGGCGTAACTTTCGCCGGAATTCAAATCCGCGGGGAGAGTTAACTTGTTTAAAAGAGAGTGGGCAGAAGAATTATTTAATTTATTTAAATCTATTTGGTGTGTGCGCCATTATGTCAATGCATAACAACTGTAAGTCTACTAAACAAAACAGCGGTTGCTATTTGACGTCTGCCACGTCGTGGTCACGTGACGCGGACGTGACGTCGACGCCTACTTTACATCCCACCGATCACAGGACTCCTCGGCTGCATAACCGTGCCCCCTTCCCAACCAATCGGATTTGCTATACGCGAAAACGACGCCAATGGAAAGAGCTTCCGCCCAAATTTAAATCCGTGGGCGTGGCTCGCAGCAGGAAGTAGGAAAATGGCGGCGATGTTGACAAAGACACAGCGGATGGTAACATACGACTAACAAGAGAAATATTTTTATTTTCTGCTTGCAACTGGACCGTCCAGAGCGTACACGGTAAGTACAACTCATCGTTTTTAAAAAGAAGTACTTTTGTTGCCCTGAAAAGCGAGTGAGCGTGGCGTTTGTGGGGGACGTCGAATTTCGACGATTCTTTCTGGTCAACGGTTGTAAATGATTGTGTTGATTAAAAAAGAAAACTTGATGTAACTCTACTTTTAACTGCCGTTTCAGATAGATTTGGAATTGCATCACATCCAATTTTGCCTAGAGCGTACACGGTAAGTAACACTCGTTGTGTTTAAGGAGATTTACGTTTGTAATAGCAGAAGTGTAGCCGCGTTGCGTTGTACGTGTGAATGTTGGTCCGGGCGAAATGTTAATGTTTAATTTCATTCCTTTAGGTTCCACGGTGTTTGTTGGCTGCAAGTTTTCCACTGCAAGAAGAGGCTCATATCATTGACCAGGAGCGAGCTACAATGGTGAGTAGCCATAACATTTATGTTAAACACTTCCTATTTCATGTCTAACAGTACTTGATTTAACAAATAACCATAAATAAATACAGTGTGGGCACTGAAGTTAACATATGTGATTATACTGCCTAATCTGTCACCGAGTAGATTGTTGCAAAGTAATATAAGATCCAAAGTTGTAATTCAGAATATTTCAAAAGAAGGCCATTAGAATTATATACAAGTCTGATTACCCCGAACAAGCTATTAATTAAATCACAAATTCTTCAATTCAAAGATTTGGTAGATTATCAGACAAATAATGTCTAACAGTAATTGATTTAACACATCACGATAAGTAGATTGAGTGTGGGCACTCTCAAGTTAACATATGTGATTATACTGCCTAATCTGTTACAGAGTATGTTGTTGCCAAGTAATGTAGAATAGATCCAAAGTAGTAATCCAGAATAGTTTTGAAGAGGCCATTAGAATGATAAACAAATCTGATTACCTTGAACATAATAACAAGCTAAGTGTTTAATATGTCCTATGAAGTCAAAATTGGGCACCATCATGTGGTGAAATTTGGAATTGCATCACATCCAATTTTGCCTGGGAACAAACAGATTACATAAATCTTAGTTTTGAATAAGCCACTCCTTCTCAAACAAGTAAACTCTGCCCATTTTGCGCAGTAGATGTTCTGTTAATATCTAGTATTTATACAAAGTCATAATTTAAATTGCTTTCAACCTTCATTCATCGGTTCAACCAACATTACTCGCTCTTATTACCAACTTGTATTGATTTAACTAAGCGTTTAATACTTCCTATCAGGTCTCAAATCGAGATTTGGCAAAATACAATTTCAGCAAATCCAATTTTGCCAGGGAACAAAAATAGATTAAATAAACTAAATAAGTCCTCTTCCCATTAAATAAATCAGAAAAGTCTGTCTTGTAACCAGTCCTCTTCAAACAAGTAAAGTCTGCCCATTTTGTGCCGTAGATTTTGTGTCTATGCCTAGTATTTAAACAAAATCATAATTTAAACGACTTCTTTCCTTCATTCACTTTGGAAATTTGGAATTGCAGCAAATCGAATTTTGGCAGGGAACAAAAATAGATCAATTAAACTAAATAAGTCTTCTTCCCATTAAATAAATTAAAAAAGTCTGTCTTGTAACCAGTCCTTTTCAAACAAGTAAAGTCTGCCCATTTTGTGCCGTCGATTTTGTGTTAATGCCTAGTATTTATACAAAATCATAATTTAAAGGACTTCATTCCTTCATTCACTTTGGAAATTTGGAATTGCAGCACATCAAATTTTGCCTGGGAAGAAAAGTAGATTAAATAAATTTAATAAGTCTTACTACTTCCCATTAAATAAATTAAATACGTCTTACTTGTTCCCACTCCTTTTCAAAACAGTAGTTTAAAACGAGGGCCCTTCACTCAATCTTTAACCTCAACCCCGCACGTTGTGTTGTATCTGTGAATGTTGGTTGTGGCCAAATGATAGTTTTCTTTCATTCGTTTAGGTTCCAAGAAAACTTGATGTAACTCTACTTTTAACTGCCGTTTCAGATAAGCGGGTATTACGTCGCAGTCAAATGCCGCGGATATGACGTAATTGCCCGAACCTCCGCCAAAATTCAAATCTGTTGGCGCGATGACCGTGAGCCACTGAGCAGCGACGATTATCAACAGAAATATCTTTATTTTCTGCTTGCAACTGGACCGTCTAGAGCGTACACGGTAAGTAACACTCATTGTGTTTAAGGAGATTTACGTTTGTAATAGCAGAAGTGTAGCCGCGTTGCGTTGTACGTGTGAAAATTGGTCGAGGCGAAATGTTAATGTTTAATTTCATTCCTTTAGGTTCCACGGTGTTTGTTGGCTGCAAGTTTTCCACTGCAAGAAGAGGCTCGTATCATTGACCAGGAGCGAGCTACAATGGTGAGTAGCCATAACATTTATGTTAAACACTTCCTATTTCATGTCTAACAGTACTTGATTTAACAAATAACCATAAATAAATACAGTGTGGGCACTGAAGTTAACATATGTGATTATACTGCCTAATCTGTCACGGAGTAGATTGTTGCAAAGTAATATAAGATCCAAAGTTGTAATTCAGAATAGTTTTCAAAAGAAGGCCATTAGAATTATATACAAGTCTGATTACCCTGAACAAGCTATTAATTAAATCACAAATTCTTCAATTCAAAGATTTGGTAGATTATCAGACAAATAATGTCTAACAGTAATTGATTTAACACATCACGATAAGTAGATTGAGTGTGGGCACTCTCAAGTTAACATATGTGATTATACTGCCTAATCTGTTACAGAGTATGTTGTTGCCAAGTAATGTAGAATAGATCCAAAGTAGTAATCCAGAATAGTTTTGAAGAGGCCATTAGAATGATAAACAAATCTGATTACCTTGAACATAATAACAAGCTAAGTGTTTAATATGTCCTATGAAGTCAAAATTGGGCACCATCATGTGGTGAAATTTGGAATTGCATCACATCCAATTTTGCCTGGGAACAAACAGATTACATAAATCTTAGTTTTGAATAAGCCACTCCTTCTCAAACAAGTAAACTCTGCCCATTTTGCGCAGTAGATGTTCTGTTAATATCTAGTATTTATACAAAGTCATAATTTAAATTGCTTTCAACCTTCATTCATCGGTTCAACCAACATTACTCGCTCTTATTACCAACTTGTATTGATTTAACTAAGCGTTTAATACTTCCTATCAGGTCTCAAATCGAGATTTGGCAAAATACAATTTCAGCAAATCCAATTTTGCCAGGGAACAAAAATAGATTAAATAAACTAAATAAGTCCTCTTCCCATTAAATAAATCAGAAAAGTCTGTCTTGTAACCAGTCCTCTTCAAACAAGTAAAGTCTGCCCATTTTGTGCCGTAGATTTTGTGTCTATGCCTAGTATTTAAACAAAATCATAATTTAAACGACTTCTTTCCTTCATTCACTTTGGAAATTTGGAATTGCAGCAAATCGAATTTTGGCAGGGAACAAAAATAGATCAATTAAACTAAATAAGTCTTCTTCCCATTAAATAAATTAAAAAAGTCTGTCTTGTAACCAGTCCTTTTCAAACAAGTAAAGTCTGCCCATTTTGTGCCGTCGATTTTGTGTTAATGCCTAGTATTTATACAAAATCATAATTTAAAGGACTTCATTCCTTCATTCACTTTGGAAATTTGGAATTGCAGCACATCAAATTTTGCCTGGGAAGAAAAGTAGATTAAATAAATTTAATAAGTCTTACTACTTCCCATTAAATAAATTAAATACGTCTTACTTGTTCCCACTCCTTTTCAAAACAGTAGTTTAAAACGAGGGCCCTTCACTCAATCTTTAACCCCAACCCCGCACGTTGTGTTGTATCTGTGAATGTTGGTTGTGGCCAAATGATAGTTTTCTTTCATTCGTTTAGGTTCCAAGAAAACTTGATGTAACTCTACTTTTAACTGCCGTTTCAGATAAGCGGGTATTACGTCGCAGTCATGTGCCGTGGATATGACGTAATTGCCCGAACCTCCGCCAAAATTCAAATCTGTTGGCGCGATGGCCGTGAGCCACTGAGCAGCGACGATTATCAACAGAAATATCTTTATTTTCTGCTTGCAACTGGACCGTCTAGAGCGTACACGGTAAGTAACACTCATTGTGTTTAAGGAGATTTACGTTTGTAATAGCAGAAGTGTAGCCGCGTTGCGTTGTACGTGTGAAAATTGGTCGAGGCGAAATGTTAATGTTTAATTTCATTCCTTTAGGTTCCACGGTGTTTGTTGGCTGCAAGTTTTCCACTGCAAGAAGAGGCTCGTATCATTGACCAGGAGCGAGCTACAATGGTGAGTAGCCATAACATTTATGTTAAACACTTCCTATTTCATGTCTAACAGTACTTGATTTAACAAATAACCATAAATAAATACAGTGTGGGCACTGAAGTTAACATATGTGATTATACTGCCTAATCTGTCACGGAGTAGATTGTTGCAAAGTAATATAAGATCCAAAGTTGTAATTCAGAATAGTTTTCAAAAGAAGGCCATTAGAATTATATACAAGTCTGATTACCCTTAACATAACAACAAGCTATTAATTAAATCACAAATTCTTCAATTCAAAGATTTGGTAGATTATCAGACAAATAATGTCTAACAGTAATTGATTTAACACATCACGATAAGTAGATTGAGTGTGGGCACTCTCAAGTTAACAGATATGATTATACTGCCTAATCTGTTACAGAGTATGTTTTTGCCAAGTAATGTAGAATAGATCCAAAGTAGTAATCCAGAATAGTTTTGAAGAGGCCATTAGAATAATAAACAAATCTGATTACCTTGAACATAATAACAAGCTAAGTGTTTAATATGTCCTATGAAGTCAAAATTGGGCACCATCATGTGGTGAAATTTGGAATTGCATCACATCCAATTTTGCCTGGGAACAAACAGATTAAATAAATCTTAGTTTTGAATAAGCCACTCCTTCTCAAACAAGTAAACTCTGCCCATTTCGCGCAGATGTTCTGTTAATATCTAGTATTTATACAAAGTCATAATTTAAATTGCTTTCAACCTTCATTCATCGGTTCAACCAACATTACTCGCTCTTATTACCAACTTGTATTGATTTAACTAAGCGTTTAATACTTCCTATCAGGTCTCAAGGCAAGATTTGGCAAAATACAATTTCAGCAAATCCAATTTTGCCAGGGAACAAAAATAGATTAAATAAACTAAATAAGTCCTCGTCTTACTTGTTCCCACTCCTTTACAAAAAAGTAGTTTAAAACGAGGTCCCTTCACTCAACCTTTAACCCTATTTATTCACCTTCTAGGCTAAGTGTTAAAGGCTAAGTGTTAAAGGCTAAGTGTTAAAGGCTAAGTGTTAGAGGCTAAGTGCCAGAGGCTAGGCGCCAGAGGCGAGTTTTTGTGGGCTGAAGTTTTAGTGGGGTTAGTGTGAATACAATCCAAAAGAATACAACAGAATACAATACAATAGAATATAATACATAGATTAAATTCAATAGCTCTTACTACTTCCCATTAAATAAATTAAATACGTCTTACTTGTTCCCAATCCTTTTCAAAAAAGTAGTTTAAAACGAGGGCCCTTCACTCAACCTTTAACCTCAACCCCGCACGTCACATTGTGTTGTATCTGTGAATGTTGGTTGTGGCCAAATGATAGTTTTCTTTCATTCGTTTAGGTTCCACGGTGTTTGTTGGCTATGTTTTCCACTGTCAGAAGGATGAAAATACAAAGTACAACGCTTGGACGTGGGCGAAGACGTCACCGGTGAGTCCTTCCTTCCTATTTATTTACCTTCTAGATGCTAGAGGCTAAGTGTTAGAGGCTAAGTGTTAGAGGCTAAGTGTTAAACACAATACGAACAACACAACGATACTGCACTGAACAACACGATACCGCACTGAGAAACACGATACCGCACTGAACAACACGATACCGCACTGAACAACACCATGCCGCACTGAACACCATGCCACACTGAACAACACCATCCCGCACTGAACAACACCATGCCGCACTAAACAACACCATGCCGCACTGAACAACACCATGCCTCACTGAACGACACCATGCCGCACTGAAAGACACCATGCCGCACTGAACGACACCATGCCGCACTGAAAGACACCATCCCGCACTGAACACCATGCCGCACTGAACAACACCATCCTGCACTGAACAACACCATCCCGCACTGAACAACACCATGCCGCACTGAACAACATTATGCCGCACTGAACATTATGCCGCACTGAACAACACCATGCCGCACTGAACAACACCATGCCGCACTGAACAACATTATGCCACACTAAACAACACCATGCCGCACTGAACAACACCATGCCGCACTGAACAACACCATGCCGCACTGAACAACATTATGCCGCACTGAACAACACCATGCCGCACTGAACAACACCATCCTGCACTGAACAACACCATTCCGCATTGAACACCATGCCGCACTGAACAACACCATCCCGCACTGAACAACACCATCCCGCACTGAACAACACCATGCCGCACTGAACAACATTATGCCGCACTGAACAACATTATGCCGCACTGAACAACACCATGCCGCACTGAACAACACCATGCCGCACTGAACAACACCATGCCGCACTGAACAACATTATAACGCACTGAACAACACCATCCCGCACTGAACAACACCATGCCGCACTAAACAACATTATGCCGCACTGAACAACATTATGCCGAAATGAACAACACCATGCCGCACTGAACAACACCATGCCGCACTGAACAACACCATCCTGCACTGAACAACACCATGCCGCACTGAACAACACCATGCCGCACTGAACAACACCATGCCGCACTGAACAACACCATGCCGCAATGAACAACACCATCCCGCACTGAACAACATTATGCCGCACTGAACAACATTATGCCGCACTGAACAACATTATGCCGCACTGAACAACACCATGCCGCACTGAACAACACCATCCTGCACTGAACAACACCATCCCGCACTGAACAACACCATGCCGCACTGAACAACATTATGGCGCACTGAACAACATTATGCCGCACTGAACAACACCATGCCGCACTGAACAACACCATGCCGCACTGAACAACACCATGCCGCAATGAACAACACCATCCCGCACTGAACAACACCATGCCGCACTGAGCAACACCATGCCGCACTGAACAACACCATCCTGCACTGAACAACACCATGCCGCACTGAACAACACCATTCCGCACTGAACAACACCATGCCGCACTGAACAACATTACGCCGCACTGAACAACACCATGCCGCACTGAACAACACCATGCCGCACTGAACAACACCATGCTGCACTGAACAACATTATGCTGCACTGAACAACACGATCCTGCATTGAACAACACCATGCCGCACTGAACAACACCATCCTGCACTGAACAACACCATCCTGCACTGAACAACACCACCCCGCACTGAACAACACGATCCCGCATTGAACACCATCCCGCACTGAACAACACCATGCCGCACTGAACAACACCATGCCGCACTGAACAACACCATGCCGCACTGAACAACACCATGCCGCACTGAACAACACCATGCCGCACTGAACAACACCATGCCGCACTGAACAACATTATGCCGCACTGAACAACACCATGCCGCACTGAACAACACCATCCCGCACTGAACAACACCATGCCGCATTGAACAACACCATGCCGCACTGAACAACACCATCCTGCACTGAACAACACCATCCCGCACTAAACAACACCATGCCGCACTGAACAACATTATGGCGCACTGGACAACATTATGCCGCACTGAACAACACCATGCCGCACTGAACAACACCATGCCACACTGAACAACACCATGCCGCACTGAACAACACCATGCCGCACTGAACAACATTATGCCGCACTGAACAACACCATGCCGCACTGAACAACACCATGCCGCACTGAACAACACGATCCCGCATTGAACAACACCATCCTGCACTGAACAACACCATGCCGCACTGAACAACACCATGCCGCACTGAACAACACCATTCCGCACTGAACAACACCATGCCGCACTGAACGACACCATCCTGCACTGAACAACACCATCCCGCACTGAACAACACCATGCCGCATTAAACAACACCATGCCGCACTGAACAACACCATCCTGCACTGAACAACACCATGCCGCACTGAACAACACCATGCCGCACTGAACAACACCATGCCGCACTGAACAACATTATGCCGCACTGAACAACATTATGCCGCACTAAACAACATTATGTCGCACTGAACAACACCATGCCGCACTGAACAACACCATGCTGCACTGAACAACATTATGCTGCACTGAACAACACGATCCCGCATTGAACAACACCATCCCGCAGTGAACAACACCATGCCGCATTGAACAACACCATGCCGCACTGAACAACACCATGCTGCACTGAACAACATTATGCTGCACTGAACAACACGATCCTGCATTGAACAACACCATGCCGCACTGAACAACACCATCCTGCACTGAACAACACCATGCCGCACTGAACAACACCATGCCGCACTGAACAACATTATGCCGCACTGAAAAACACCATGCCGCACTGAACAACACCATCCCGCACTGAACAACACCATGCCGCATTGAACAACACCATGCCGCACTGAACAACACCATGCTGCACTGAACAACATTATGCTGCACTGAACAACACGATCCTGCATTGAACAACACCATGCCGCACTGAACAACACCATCCTGCACTGAACAACACCATCCTGCACTGAACAACACCACCCCGCACTGAACAACACGATCCCGCATTGAACAACACCATCCCGCACTGAACAACACCATGCCGCACTGAACAACACCATTCCGCACTGAACAACACCATGCCGCACTGAACAACACCATGCCGCACTGAACAACACCATGCCGCACTGAACAACACCATGCCGCACTGAACAACATTATGCCGCACTGAACAACACCATGCCGCACTGAACAACACCATCCCGCACTGAACAACACCATGCCGCATTGAACAACACCATGCCGCACTGAACAACACCATCCTGCACTGAACAACACCATCCCGCACTAAACAACACCATGCCGCACTGAACAACATTATGGCGCACTGGACAACATTATGCCGCACTGAACAACACCATGCCGCACTGAACAACACCATGCCGCACTGAACAACACCATGCCGCACTGAACAACACCATGCCGCACTGAACAACATTATGCCGCACTGAACAACACCATGCCGCACTGAACAACACCATGCCGCACTGAACAACACCATGCCGCACTGAACAACACGATCCCGCATTGAACAACACCATCCTGCACTGAACAACACCATGCCGCACTGAACAACACCATGCCGCACTGAACAACACCATTCCGCACTGAACAACACCATGCCGCACTGAACAACACCATCCTGCACTGAACAACACCATCCCGCACTGAACAACACCATGCCGCATTGAACAACACCATGCCGCACTGAACAACACCATCCTGCACTGAACAACACCATGCCGCACTGAACAACACCATGCCGCACTGAACAACACCATGCCGCACTGAACAACATTATGCCGCACTGAACAACATTATGCCGCACTAAACAACATTATGTCGCACTGAACAACACCATGCCGCACTGAACAACACCATGCTGCACTGAACAACATTATGCCGCACTGAACAACACGATCCCGCATTGAACAACACCATCCCGCAGTGAACAACACCATGCCGCATTGAACAACACCATGCCGCACTGAACAACACCATGCTGCACTGAACAACATTATGCTGCACTGAACAACACGATCCTGCATTGAACAACACCATGCCGCACTGAACAACACCATCCTGCACTGAACAACACCTTTCCACACTGAACAACACCATGCCGCACTGAACAACATTATGCCGCACTGAACAACACCATGCCGCACTGAACAACACCATGCCGCACTGAACAACACCATGCCGCACTGAACAACACCATGCCGCAATGAACAACACCATCCCGCACTGAACAACACCATGCCGCATTGAACAACACCATGCCGCACTGAACAACACCATCCCGCACTGAACAACATTATGCTGCACTGAACAACACGATCCTGCATTGAACAACACCATGCCGCACTGAACAACACCATCCTGCACTGAACAACACCTTTCCACACTGAACAACACCATGCCGCACTGAACAACATTATGCCGCACTGAACAACACCATGCCGCACTGAACAACACCATGCCGCACTGAACAACACCATGCCGCACTGAACAACACCATGCCGCAATGAACAACACCATCCCGCACTGAACAACACCATGCCGCATTGAACAACACCATGCCGCACTGAACAACACCATCCCGCACTGAACAACACCACCCCGCACTGAACAACACGATCCCGCATTGAACAACACCATCCCGGACTGAACAACACCATGCCGCACTGAACAACACCATTCCGCACTGAACAACACCATGCCGCACTGAACAACACCATGCCGCACTGAACAACACCATGCCGCACTGAACAACACCATGCCGCACTGAACAACATTATGCCGCACTGAACAACACCATGCCGCACTGAACAACAACATCCCGCACTGAACAACACCATGCCGCATTGAACAACACCGTGCCGCACTGAACAACACCATCCTGCACTGAACAACACCATCCCGCACTGAACAACACCATGCCGCACTGAACAACATTATGGCGCACTGAACAACATTATGCCGCACTGAACAACACCATGCCGCACTGAACAACACCATGCCGCACTGAACAACACCATGCCGCACTGAACAACATTATGCCGCACTGAACAACATTATGCCGCACTGAACAACACCATGCCGCACTGAACAACACCATGCCGCACTGAACAACACCATGCCGCACTGAACAACACGACGTCGCACTGAACAACACGACGCCGCACAGAACAACACGACGCCGCACAGAATAACACAATACCGCACAGAACAACACAATACCGCACAAACAGTTTTAGATAATATTACGTCGCAGTCATGTGACGCGGACATGACGTCAATAGGCGGAACTCACGGCAAAATTATAATCCGTGGGCGTGGCTTGCAACAGGAAGTAGGAAAGCGGCAGTTCTGGCAAACAAGACACAGCTGTTAGTAACACGATGACTAACAAGGCAAATATTTTTGTTTTCAGCTTGCAACTTGACCGTCTAGAGCGTACAAGGTAATTACAACTGTTTTTTTTTAGCCCTGAAAAGCGAGGGAGTGTGGCGTTTGGGAGGAATGTCGAACTCGGCGTCTGCTTCCAGCCACAGACGCCAAATTTCGACGATTATTTCGACTGGTCAACGGTTGTAAATTATTGCGTTGACTAAAAACTTTATTTAACTCTACTCTTAACTTTGCCGTTTCAGATATGCGGGTATTACACCGCGGAAATGACGTCAATAGGCTGAACTCTCGCCAAAATTCAAATCTGTGGGCGCAATGGCCTTGAGCGAGACACCGGATACAAACACGACGATTATCAACAGAAATATCTTTATTTTCCGCTTGCAAGTGGACCGTCTAGAGCGTACACGGTAAGTACAACTCATTGTGTTTAAAAAGATTTACGTTTGTGTAGTTTGCGTTGCGTTGTATCTGTGAATGTTGGTTGAGGCTAAATGTTAATGTTTAATTTCATTCCTTTAGGTTCCACGGTGTTTGTTGGCTGTATGTTTTCCACTGCAAGAAGAGGCTCGTATCATTGACCAGCAGGAGCTACAATGGTGAGTACCCCTTTCGTCTTCCATTTATGTTAAACACTTCCTATTTCATGTCTAACAGTACTCGATTTAACAAATAACCATAAATAAATACAGTGTGGGCAGTCACGTTAACATATGTGATTATCCTGCCTAATATGTTTATCACAAATATGTCACTAATCACTAATATGTTTATTTGTTTATCACAACACCTTTGGACCTTCAGCAATCGATTATTTACCTTCATCTACATAGAGACAGAACGATGGTGTCTTAAACATCTCATTCATTTCACCAAATAACTTCACGCAGGTGGATAACGGCCGTCTCGGTCACGCTATGTTGCGTGATGCAGTTTTGAAGAACCAAATGCATTTATTCAATGAATAAGTCAAGCTAGTTCTATGTTTATGATGTTGTAAGTTACGGTACCGATTGAAGTTGAGTTCGAAGCCAGTGGAAAACAGCGCTGCGTTTGTGCTCTCCAGGTACAAATGTTGTGATCTCTGACTGACGACCGGGCGAGACTCGAGTAAGAGATGTCCAAACGAGCTCCGGCAGGGCGGGCCAAGGCGGAGCGAACGGACGCCCTTCAGGCCGCCAATGACGAGCTGAGAACCAAACTGATGGACGTCCAGTTAGAACTTCAGCAGGAGAAAAACAAGGTGAAAACCTCAACAGACAGACACTGCCTGCCTCCCTGCCTGCCTCCCTGCCTGCCTCCCTGCCTGCCTCCCTCCCTCCCAGTTTTCCCGATGTAGATTAGACATGCGTGTGCCATGACTGTGTCAGCCTACATCAACAAATGCACCGAGGACGTCAGCACCACTAAGAATATCATCACCCGGGGCAACCAACGACCCTGGATGACTGAGGAGGTACGTCAAACGCTACGAGCGCGGAACTCTGCCTTCAAGTCTGGCGACAAGGAGACACTGAGGACAGCGAGAGCCAACTTGAACCGTGCCATCAGGATAGCGAAGCGAGACCGCAGTCGAAAATTTCAGGATCGTTTCCACGACGTCAAAAACATCAGGAGTATGTGGCAAGGCATACGGGCGATTACAGACTACAACTCACCCTCCCCCCCCCCGGTGGGTGTAGTTGATGCTGACTTTCTAAATGGTCTAAATAACTTCTTTGGGAGGTTCGAGGCACTAAACGGCACTCCAGCAGTTAAAACTGTCCCCCATCAGGAAGAGGAGGTACTCTGCCTTGACTCCGCCGATGTGTTGAAGACCCTGAGGAGAGTCAACCCCTGTAAGGCCCCTGGCCCCGACAACATTCCTGGGCGTGTGTTCAGGGAATGTGCAAGTCATCTGGCTGGGGTCATCACAGACATTTTTAACACCTCGCTGGGCCAAGCCACAGTGCCGGCGTGCTTTAAGACTGCCTCCATCATTCCGGTGCCGAAGAAACCTCAAATCACCTCATTTAATGATTACCGGCCTGTTGCACTGACTCCGGTTATGATGAAGTGCTTCGAAAGGCTGCTTAAAGGTCACATCGTTTCCAGACTCCCCCTATTATTTGACCCGTTCCAGTTTGCCGACCGGCAAAACCGCTCCACTCAGGACGCCATCTCCTCCGTTCTTCACCTGAGCCTGGCTCACCTGGAGGAGAAGAACACCCATGTGCGGAGGCTGTTCCTGGACTTCAGCTCAGCGTTTAACACCATCATCCCACAGCATCTGGTAGGAAAATTGGAACACCTGGGCTTCAACACCCCCCTTCGCAACTGGCTGCTAGACTTCCTCACCAACAGACCTCAGTCAGTCCGGGTCGGACAGAACACCTCTGATGTCATCACCCTCAGCACAGGCTCCCTTCAGGGCTGCGTCCTGAGCCCCCTGCTGTGCACCCTGATGACACACGACTGCGTCCTCAGGTTCACCACCAATCACATCGTGAAGTCAGCAGACGACACAACGGTGGTGGGGCTCATCAGAGACAACAACGACCTGGACTACAGAGAGGAGGTGGAGCAGCTGGTGGGCTGGTGCAGAGAAAACAGCCTGATCCTGAATGAGGAGAAGATGAAGGAGATCATCGTCGACTTCAGGAAAAAACAGCCTCACCACGCTCCACTGATCATCAACAGCTCAGCTGTGGAGGTGGTCAGCACCACCAAATTCCTGGGGGTCCACATCACAGAAGACCTCACCTGGACTATGAACACTACGGCACTGGTCAAGAGGGCACAGAAGCGCTTGTACTTCCTGCGGAGGATGAGGAGAGCCCACCTGCCCCCACCCATCATGAGGACGTTCTACAGGAGCACCATAAAGAGCATTCTGACAAGCTGTCTCTCTGTGTGGTGTGGAGGCTGCACCGCCTCCGATTGGAAGAACGTGAGGAGAGTGGTGAGGACAGCAGAGAGGATCATAGGGGCTCCTCTTCCCTCCATTCAGGACATTTCATCTCAGCGCTGCATGTCCCGTGCCCGTAACATCATCAATGACCCATCACACCCCCACCATGGACTGTTCTCCCTGCTGCCCTCTGGGAAGAGGTTTGCAGCATCCGCTGCAGGTCCACCAGGTTCTGCAACAGCTTTTTCCCTGCTGTCATCAGACTGTTGAACACTAGAACTGTTGAGCTCTAAACTGAACTCTGCATCACACATTCACAGAACTGTACTTTATGACACTACGGACCTCTATCTTGCACTATCTCGCACTACCAACTTTACTGAACTTGTATAAACCCTTTAAATAGAAGTTTAATACATGGTTTAGCATTCCTCTGCACACTCTTGAATACTGTTTTGCCTACTTGCACTATTGCATAATTATCACTGCTGCACTTTATACTTATTTTTAATATATATATATATATATATATATATATATATATATATATATATATAGTATATATGTATATATATATATTTTCATAGGATATGTTACTTCTATTCAACTGCAATATCACTACTTTGTTGTAAGACGTATGCAACGGAATTTCGTTTTGTATGCACCATGTGCAGACAAGATGACAATAAAGTTTGTCTAAGTCTAAGTCATGTCAGGTCAGCTGTCTGGAGAGAGAGAGAAGTCAGGACCTGCGGGCGGAGCACCACCGTGCCACCGCCGCCATGACGGAACTCAAAAGCAAACTCCATGAGGAGAAGCAGAAAGAGTTAGCCATTACCAGGGAGACATTACTGCGGCAGCATGAAATGGAGCTGATGAGAGTGATCAAAATCAAAGATGGAGAGATCCAGCGACTGAATGCCTTGGTCCTCAGCCTGAGGGACGGCTCCATGGACAAGGTGATCCGCTCTATCCGTGTCTGACTATCCGCACGCCACGTCGGGCTTCGATGCGGCCGCTACCGTATTGTGTAGCTTGTCCCCAGTAAGCGTCGCGGCGCTCCGTTGCGGTCTCAACGGCCCGGTGTGGCGCAATGTCTGCTCAGGTGAGGAGGGGGGGCGCTTTGCTGGCGGAGGTGGAGGAGACGCGGCGGTGTCGGGAGACCGAGCGGTGTCGCCTCCACCAGGAGCGCGGAAGAAGCCCTGGCAGCGGCCCAGCAGGCCTGGCAGTCCCGAGCGGCCGAGCTCCGATCGGCTCATCACCAGCATCGGGAGGAGCTGAGCCGAACCAAGAGAGACTGCGAGAGGGAGATCCGCCGACTGGTAGGACTGATCAGATGCGCGGTGCGTGGCTATGTTCCCAATTTCGTTGTATACCTGCAGTGCAATGACACCTAAGGCATTCTATTCTATTCTATTTCACAAGAAGAAAATGTCCGGTTGCTCGCTTCGCTTTTGTCACAGCAAAGGTGTTCTAGTCGATTCCAGAAAAAAATTGGCCGGTTGCTCTCTTTGTTTTTGTCACAATTCTGGCAAATGAGTTTGCCCGCCTGCCTGAGCGCTCCCCGTTTGTACATCCAGACGGATGAGATCAAGCTGAAAGACAGAGCGGTTAGTGTTTTGGATGAAGCCCTGGGGCCGGCCACGTCCACCGCCTTCAGCTGCAGACTCAGGCTGCCGAGCAGCAGATCGCTGCCCTGAGGGATTCCCAAAGGGCGGGCCTAAACTACCCTGGAAGTGGGGTCAACGCCGCTACTAGCAATCCTCTTCATTGCGTAAGCCACCTCATCACACACTTGCAGTACGCATGACTTAGTTCGTTGCTGGAGGAAGGTAGCACAAAAACAGTTTTGAACTTTGAACGAGTGCTTGTGTGTGTGTGTTGCGGGGCGTTTTCAGTCTCAGGAGGATCGGGACACGCGACGGTTTCATCTGAAAATCGCTGAGCTCAGCGCAGTCATCAGGAAACTGGAGGATCGAAACGCCCTGCTTTCTGAAGAGCGCAATGAACTGGTAATTTATTGACGGCACGCTTGAAGGTTTGCGCTACGTTTGATGCGCGCCATCCAGCGAGGCACCCATTGCGCTTGCTTATTAGTTGAGCGGCGCGGCGAGTCGGTTGCCTGGTAGATGTCTTTTATTGGGAGCCAAAGCCACGATTCCGTTCAAACCGATGCAAAAGGAATGGATACGTTCTGGCCCGCGTGTTGTGCGTCTTTCACATCCCGCACTTCATGCTTGCAGCTAAAGCGACTGAGAGAAACAGAAAGCCAGTTTCTGCCACTCCTGTACAAAAACAAACGCCTGAGCAGGAAGAATGAAGAACTCTCGCTGGTGCTGTGTCGCCTTGAAAACAAAGTGCGCTTTGTCACCCAGGAGAACGAGGAGATGGCAAGCTTGGTAAGTCGACGCGGACAACGGCGGCGTGCCAACAGAGTCCACTGCATTTGTGTTCCACAGAGAAGGCCTAGTTCGCTCAATGACCTGGACCGCGGTTGCGGCCAGCAGGACGGTGAAATGGAGTTCCTTCAAGTTGTGGAGCAGCGGCACATCATCGACGACTTGTCCAAGGTCTTCAGGCAGGCGACTCGGTGCACGTACGGCAGCGCCGCGCTCGCTCGCTGTCGCCAGGAAAACTTTTCCGTCCAAAGCTTGGCCGGCGGCCGCCATCCAAAAAATTGGCCCCTTAAATTCCGACCTTTCAAGCAGGAGCATTGTGCGCACGCGTTTGAACACGCTTTAGACTTGTTTTGCCGTTTTCAGCAGCTCAAAGCTCCCGTTTTGTCAGCGCCTTTGCCACTCGCTGTGCGCTGAAAACGACGGACTTGCCCGGCTGCTCAGCCCGTCAACCATGAGCCGCGAGCGCGACGTCATTGTCCGTAGGCAGCTAGTGGCAAAATGCACCCTGTTAGAGTTGCGCTCGCTCCAACTTATTTTGCAAGAACCACACGGGAGACAAGTAAGTTCTTTTGGACACCTGCAGGTGGAGAGTCCATCCGTTGTACGAATGAAGTCTGACTCTCGGCTCCTGCACGAGCATTTTAATTAAGAGAAACAGGGTGGGTGTAAGAGTGGATTGAATAGAGGAAGCCCTTGACCTCTAGTCAAAACATAGCAAGGGGTGTTTTACGACTTTGTGTAGGAAGGGATAAGCGATAGGGATAAATAAGGGATAAATAATATTATTTATTACAGGTCGCAGTCAAAGTCAAAGCAACACAATGATACGATAAAGATAATCTGGAAAACCCTGACACACCCTGTAGTTGTCACTTTTGGAAAAGACGAGCGTCCCTCCAATCATCGCCGGTGACGTGTTTTTCAGGCTCTGGAGACAGGAGCTCATGTCAGAAATGTCATTGTGAGTCGCGTTTGTTTCTGCGCCGGAGCCGTTCGTTCCCTTTGCATCCAAAGAATCTCAAAGGCGGATTATTTGTGTCGACAGGAGAGAGATTTGCTGCTACGATACCGACGTCGAGAATCTCTGAGGAGGAACAAAGCGTGAGGTCCTGCAAGGTGAGTCTGTTTGTTTGCGGCTGCTTGGTGTTGCGCAAGATGAAATGGCCTTTTTCTCGCTATCGTTCCTCTCGTCGATTCATCGTGAGGTGTCGCTTCAGTTTGTTCAGAGAGATGTTTGCTTCCGCGCCCGCAGGTCATCGAAACATTTTACGGCTACGACGAAGACGTGTTGGTGGACTCGGACGGATCGTCCTTGTCTTTTCACACCGACAGAACCCCCGACACGGAACCCGAAGAGGTAGCCCGCCATTTCTGCCAGCGTATTGGCACCAAACATTCCTCTTCAGCCTGGAATCGGACTCGTCTTTGCGTCGCGGGTGCTTTGTCGCCGGTCTGACTGATTCTGGTACTAGTGCTGTGTTGCATTGGTGTGTGCATGAAGAGGCGGAGCTTCGCTACCGCCAGCTGACGCAAGAATATCAAGCGCTGCAACGAGCCTACGCTCTGCTAGCCCAGACCAGCGAAAGGGGACTACGACGCCGAGAAGGAGATCAAGGTGGCGCCCCTTCCCGCAACCCCCGGCCGGGTCGCAGCCTCCCCGTTCTCACCCAGCCTCGGGTGTTCTCTGGTCTGAAAGGAGGAGGAGGAGCCTCCCTCCTCCTCCTTTCAGACCAGAGAAAAGCTGATGGTAGAAATGGGTCACTATCAAAGCAGAGTAGCAGATCTGGAGTCAGCGCTGAAGCAACAAGGACAGGTAAGCTCATCAATGAGCACACCTTTTTCTCAGACAAAATAGCTACATTCTTCAGTCACTCATCCGTCTGGCATTACTGGACCAACCCCCCCCCCCCCCCGAACGTGGCTGGGAAAATGCGGAGAAAAGCAAATGTCATTTTCCAGTCAACCAAAGAATTTGTGGATGAAAATGACACAACATTCCAAAGCTGTCCACGCGTTTGTCTCTTCTAGAATGTCAAGTGGGTGGAGGAGAAGCAGCTGCTGCGTCAGAGCAATCAGCAGTTGGCCGAAAAGGTGACGGAAAGAAAGGCGCTGGGCGGAGTCGCTTGGCGTCACACCTGTCGGGAAGCCCCGCAGATGAGGTCTGACTGTCTTTTCAGGTCAGGCGGATGGAGGCGGAAGAAGCGCGTCTGAAAGAGCACATCCAGGATATCCGAGACCAAAACGAACTGCTTGAGTTCCGCATCCTGGAGCTGGAGGTGGGAAGACTCGCACAAGCGTGTTGAGGCCAGAGATGTGACGGACGGACGGACGGACGGACGGACGGATGCATGCCTCTGCCTTTCAGGAGAGGGAGTGGCGCTCCCCCGTCTTGAAGTTTCTGCAAGTCCGTTTCCCAGACGGCCTCAGCCCTTTGCAGATCTACTGCGAGGCCGAGGGCGTGAGCGTACGTAAGGCGTCCCTCGCAACCCTAACCTTAACCCGAGGTCCCAGAACACCTTACATTGCTCCTTGCGCCTTTCCCCCGGACATCGTCATCAGTGATCTGATGAAGAAGCTGGACATCCTGGGCTATAACGCCGTAAGTGTATGTCGAACTCCTTATGTTCGCACTCCACGAGACTCGGCGGCTCAAATGTGACTTTTGGAAGGCTTTGCGCTGAAAGAAGCTTGTTGACGCTGTGCCTTTGGGCTCTTGCAGAATCTCACCAACGAGGAGCAGGTGGTCGTGATTCACGCCAGGACCCTTCTCACCCTAGCCGAGAAGGTAACGCGCACGTCCACGCACGCTCTCGCATTCTGCTTATGTGACAGCAGCCTTTCCTCAGTGGTTAGAATACATCAAAGTGACCAAGTCAGCACTTCAACAGAAGATGTTGGACATTGAAAGTGAGAAGGTAGACAGACACGCGACATCAGCCAAGGGGAACTCCGGCAATGTGCCCCAACAATTCTGACCTTGAGCTGTGCTAGGATATGTTCTGCAAGCAGAAGGGCTACCTGGATGAAGAGTTGGACTTCAGGAAGTGTTCCATGGACCAGGCTCATAAGGTAAGCCGCCCTCAAATCTCCCGCCGGACCACTGATGGACGAGGATTGCGGCCCAGAGGATCCTGGAGCTGGAGGCCATGTTGTACGAGGCGCTACCGCAGCGGGACTGCCCCGCCACGGACGGCGAAAAAGCCAGCCACGCTGGCGTGAATGACGTGCTGACGGCGGATCAGAGAGAAGAGCTTAGGAGCGCCGTGGACCAATGGAAGCGAGCCCTGATGTGCGAGTTGAGGGAGCGCGACGCTTGCATCCTCCAAGAGAGAATGGATCTGCTGCACAGCGCGCAACAGGTAAGGGCCCAAAGCCAGCCCGGCACTTACTTGCACGCTTACTGGCTTTTGAATGCCACTTTCCATTTGTCCGTCCTAGAGGAACAAAGAGCTGAAAGAATTCATCGAAGCTCAGAAGAGACAAATCAAACAATTGGAGGAGAAGTTTCTGTTTCTCTTTCTATTCTTCTCCTTGGCCTTCATTCTGTGGCCCTAACACCAGCTGGTGAGTGAGCTCCAGCGGCACCGCACTCGACACCTCCGATACACTGCCAGCCGGTCTCAGACGTTGGCAGACGCTCCGATGCCAACGTATACCCCCCGCCACGGTGACAGAGGCACCGCGTCACACCGGCGCCCATCCAATCAGAAGGCAGGAAAAGCAAATTCACATGCAGGGCACTTTTGAACCAGAAGAGAGCGCCACAAAAAACGGTTGTTGCCCCAAACGCGCACTAAAAAGGGTCAGAATAACAAGAGTCCCACTGGCCAGCCGGGGCCACCCGTCCAGCTGTTTCTTCAGGGGGGAAAAAAATTGGAGTCACCGGTGAGTACATTTTGCATTTAGCTCTGCTTTTCTGCTTCTGTCTTCAAGTGTGTGGCATCCTGCGATCAAAGAGTCAGCCAACCCCAAAGCGGTTGACCTCAACGTCCCACCACCATGCCTACCAGAGCAGGTGACGTGATGCTTTGGACATCCTTCCGTCTCAGATGCCCAAAAGTACTCTTTGCCACATCTGCGGCAATACGGTGTCTTTTCAAAGGTGCAAATAAATCCAGCGTGGGCGGAACACGCACGTCTTCGGTTTTTCCCGCTTTGTTTGTGTGACAGCTGTTGTGAAAATTTTATACAAATAAAGTTGTATAGTACAGGTTTGGCCAAGCCGCAACTCCCGAACCGCATGCGGCTCTTTTATGTTCATATCAACATTTGTGTGTGTGTGTGTGTGTGTGTGTGTGGGGGGGGGGGTTGTGCGTGTTGGCTTCACTTGAGTTCAATTTGGTATTTTGGTCAAAAGCGCATGTGGTGAAATTCCACAAAGTAGGATGGGCAAACACATTTCTTTAAACTATGAGTGTCAATTGGGCTCTCGAAATGGCAGGGAAAAGATGCACAGCAAAACGAAAATACGTAGATGAACACAGGACGTTTTAATCAGAGTGGGAAAGTTTCTATTTTTTGTTGAACGTGATGGCAAACCATTCTGCCTGATATGTCAGACCTCAGCGCATTTCAAAGATTCAAATCTTCAGCGCCATGCACTTCAGCTCACTCCATGCTAACATTGATCAGGCGTCGAACCCGCATCATCATGCTTAAGAGGTGGCCATGCTAACCAGTGCGCCATTATGTCAACGCATAATAACTAAGTCTACTGGTCAAAACAGCGGTTACTATATGACGTCGCTACGTCGTGGTCACGTGACGCAGACAAGACGTCAATGGACGTGGGCAGAGTTAACTTGTTTAAAAGGGAGTAGGCAGAAGAAATATTTAATTTATTTAAATCTATTTTGAGTGCACACCATTATGCCAATGCATAACAACTGTAAATCTACTAAACAAAACAGCGGTTGCTATATGACATCTGCCACGTCGTGGTCACGTGACATACGTGACGTCGATGGGCGTAACTTTCGCCGGAATTCAAATCCGCGGGGAGAGTTAACTTGTTTAAAAGAGAGTGGGCAGAAGAATTATTTAATTTATTTAAATCTATTTGGTGTGTGCGCCATTATGTCAATGCATAACAACTGTAAGTCTACTAAACAAAACAGCGGTTGCTATTTGACGTCTGCCACGTCGTGGTCACGTGACGCGGACGTGACGTTGACGCCTACTTTACATCCCACCGATCACAGGACTCCTCGGCTGCATAACCGTGCCCCCTTCCCAACCAATCGGATTTGCTATACGCGAAAACGACGCCAATGGAAAGAGCTTCCGCCCAAATTTAAATCCGTGGGCGTGGCTCGCAGCAGGAAGTAGGAAAATGGCGGCGATGTTGACAAAGACACAGCGGATGGTAACATACGACTAACAAGAGAAATATTTTTATTTTCTGCTTGCAACTGGACCGTCCAGAGCGTACACGGTAAGTACAACTCATCGTTTTTAAAAAGAAGTACTTTTGTTGCCCTGAAAAGCGAGTGAGCGTGGCGTTTGTGGGGGACGTCGAATTTCGACGATTCTTTCTGGTCAACGGTTGTAAATGATTGTGTTGATTAAAAAAGAAAACTTGATGTAACTCTACTTTTAACTGCCGTTTCAGATAGATTTGGAATTGCATCACATCCAATTTTGCCTAGAGCGTACACGGTAAGTAACACTCGTTGTGTTTAAGGAGATTTACGTTTGTAATAGCAGAAGTGTAGCCGCGTTGCGTTGTACGTGTGAATGTTGGTCCGGGCGAAATGTTAATGTTTAATTTCATTCCTTTAGGTTCCACGGTGTTTGTTGGCTGCAAGTTTTCCACTGCAAGAAGAGGCTCATATCATTGACCAGGAGCGAGCTACAATGGTGAGTAGCCATAACATTTATGTTAAACACTTCCTATTTCATGTCTAACAGTACTTGATTTAACAAATAACCATAAATAAATACAGTGTGGGCACTGAAGTTAACATATGTGATTATACTGCCTAATCTGTCACCGAGTAGATTGTTGCAAAGTAATATAAGATCCAAAGTTGTAATTCAGAATAGTTTTCAAAAGAAGGCCATTAGAATTATATACAAGTCTGATTACCCTGAACAAGCTATTAATTAAATCACAAATTCTTCAATTCAAAGATTTGGTAGATTATCAGACAAATAATGTCTAACAGTAATTGATTTAACACATCACGATAAGTAGATTGAGTGTGGGCACTCTCAAGTTAACATATGTGATTATACTGCCTAATCTGTGACAGAGTATGTTGTTGCCAAGTAATGTAGAATAGATCCAAAGTAGTAATCCAGAATAGTTTTGAAGAGGCCATTAGAATGATAAACAAATCTGATTACCTTGAACATAATAACAAGCTAAGTGTTTAATATGTCCTATGAAGTCAAAATTGGGCACCATCATGTGGTGAAATTTGGAATTGCATCACATCCAATTTTGCCTGGGAACAAACAGATTACATAAATCTTAGTTTTGAATAAGCCACTCCTTCTCAAACAAGTAAACTCTGCCCATTTTGCGCAGTAGATGTTCTGTTAATATCTAGTATTTATACAAAGTCATAATTTAAATTGCTTTCAACCTTCATTCATCGGTTCAACCAACATTACTCGCTCTTATTACCAACTTGTATTGATTTAACTAAGCGTTTAATACTTCCTATCAGGTCTCAAATCGAGATTTGGCAAAATACAATTTCAGCAAATCCAATTTTGCCAGGGAACAAAAATAGATTAAATAAACTAAATAAGTCCTCTTCCCATTAAATAAATCAGAAAAGTCTGTCTTGTAACCAGTCCTCTTCAAACAAGTAAAGTCTGCCCATTTTGTGCCGTAGATTTTGTGTCTATGCCTAGTATTTAAACAAAATCATAATTTAAACGACTTCTTTCCTTCATTCACTTTGGAAATTTGGAATTGCAGCAAATCGAATTTTGCCAGGGAACAAAAATAGATCAATTAAACTAAATAAGTCTTCTTCCCATTAAATAAATTAAAAAAGTCTGTCTTGTAACCAGTCCTTTTCAAACAAGTAAAGTCTGCCCATTTTGTGCCGTCGATTTTGTGTTAATGCCTAGTATTTATACAAAATCATAATTTAAAGGACTTCATTCCTTCATTCACTTTGGAAATTTGGAATTGCAGCACATCAAATTTTGCCTGGGAAGAAAAGTAGATTAAATAAATTTAATAAGTCTTACTACTTCCCATTAAATAAATTAAATACGTCTTACTTGTTCCCACTCCTTTTCAAAACAGTAGTTTAAAACGAGGGCCCTTCACTCAATCTTTAACCTCAACCCCGCACGTTGTGTTGTATCTGTGAATGTTGGTTGTGGCCAAATGATAGTTTTCTTTCATTCGTTTAGGTTCCAAGAAAACTTGATGTAACTCTACTTTTAACTGCCGTTTCAGATAAGCGGGTATTACGTCGCAGTCAAATGCCGCGGATATGACGTAATTGCCCGAACCTCCGCCAAAATTCAAATCTGTTGGCGCGATGGCCGTGAGCCACTGAGCAGCGACGATTATCAACAGAAATATCTTTATTTTCTGCTTGCAACTGGACCGTCTAGAGCGTACACGGTAAGTAACACTCATTGTGTTTAAGGAGATTTACGTTTGTAATAGCAGAAGTGTAGCCGCGTTGCGTTGTACGTGTGAAAATTGGTCGAGGCGAAATGTTAATGTTTAATTTCATTCCTTTAGGTTCCACGGTGTTTGTTGGCTGCAAGTTTTCCACTGCAAGAAGAGGCTCGTATCATTGACCAGGAGCGAGCTACAATGGTGAGTAGCCATAACATTTATGTTAAACACTTCCTATTTCATGTCTAACAGTACTTGATTTAACAAATAACCATAAATAAATACAGTGTGGGCACTGAAGTTAACATATGTGATTATACTGCCTAATCTGTCACGGAGTAGATTGTTGCAAAGTAATATAAGATCCAAAGTTGTAATTCAGAATAGTTTTCAAAAGAAGGCCATTAGAATTATATACAAGTCTGATTACCCTGAACAAGCTATTAATTAAATCACAAATTCTTCAATTCAAAGATTTGGTAGATTATCAGACAAATAATGTCTAACAGTAATTGATTTAACACATCACGATAAGTAGATTGAGTGTGGGCACTCTCAAGTTAACATATGTGATTATACTGCCTAATCTGTTACAGAGTATGTTGTTGCCAAGTAATGTAGAATAGATCCAAAGTAGTAATCCAGAATAGTTTTGAAGAGGCCATTAGAATGATAAACAAATCTGATTACCTTGAACATAATAACAAGCTAAGTGTTTAATATGTCCTATGAAGTCAAAATTGGGCACCATCATGTGGTGAAATTTGGAATTGCATCACATCCAATTTTGCCTGGGAACAAACAGATTACATAAATCTTAGTTTTGAATAAGCCACTCCTTCTCAAACAAGTAAACTCTGCCCATTTTGCGCAGTAGATGTTCTGTTAATATCTAGTATTTATACAAAGTCATAATTTAAATTGCTTTCAACCTTCATTCATCGGTTCAACCAACATTACTCGCTCTTATTACCAACTTGTATTGATTTAACTAAGCGTTTAATACTTCCTATCAAGTCTCAAATCGAGATTTGGCAAAATACAATTTCAGCAAATCCAATTTTGCCAGGGAACAAAAATAGATTAAATAAACTAAATAAGTCCTCTTCCCATTAAATAAATCAGAAAAGTCTGTCTTGTAACCAGTCCTCTTCAAACAAGTAAAGTCTGCCCATTTTGTGCCGTAGATTTTGTGTCTATGCCTAGTATTTAAACAAAATCATAATTTAAACGACTTCTTTCCTTCATTCACTTTGGAAATTTGGAATTGCAGCAAATCGAATTTTGCCAGGGAACAAAAATAGATCAATTAAACTAAATAAGTCTTCTTCCCATTAAATAAATTAAAAAAGTCTGTCTTGTAACCAGTCCTTTTCAAACAAGTAAAGTCTGCCCATTTTGTGCCGTCGATTTTGTGTTAATGCCTAGTATTTATACAAAATCATAATTTAAAGGACTTCATTCCTTCATTCACTTTGGAAATTTGGAATTGCAGCACATCAAATTTTGCCTGGGAAGAAAAGTAGATTAAATAAATTTAATAAGTCTTACTACTTCCCATTAAATAAATTAAATACGTCTTACTTGTTCCCACTCCTTTTCAAAACAGTAGTTTAAAACGAGGGCCCTTCACTCAATCTTTAACCCCAACCCCGCACGTTGTGTTGTATCTGTGAATGTTGGTTGTGGCCAAATGATAGTTTTCTTTCATTCGTTTAGGTTCCAAGAAAACTTGATGTAACTCTACTTTTAACTGCCGTTTCAGATAAGCGGGTATTACGTCGCAGTCATGTGCCGTGGATATGACGTAATTGCCCGAACCTCCGCCAAAATTCAAATCTGTTGGCGCGATGGCCGTGAGCCACTGAGCAGCGACGATTATCAACAGAAATACCTTTATTTTCTGCTTGCAACTGGACCGTCTAGAGCGTACACGGTAAGTAACACTCATTGTGTTTAAGGAGATTTACGTTTGTAATAGCAGAAGTGTAGCCGCGTTGCGTTGTACGTGTGAAAATTGGTCGAGGCGAAATGTTAATGTTTAATTTCATTCCTTTAGGTTCCACGGTGTTTGTTGGCTGCAAGTTTTCCACTGCAAGAAGAGGCTCGTATCATTGACCAGGAGCGAGCTACAATGGTGAGTAGCCATAACATTTATGTTAAACACTTCCTATTTCATGTCTAACAGTACTTGATTTAACAAATAACCATAAATAAATACAGTGTGGGCACTGAAGTTAACATATGTGATTATACTGCCTAATCTGTCACGGAGTAGATTGTTGCAAAGTAATATAAGATCCAAAGTTGTAATTCAGAATAGTTTTCAAAAGAAGGCCATTAGAATTATATACAAGTCTGATTACCCTTAACATAACAACAAGCTATTAATTAAATCACAAATTCTTCAATTCAAAGATTTGGTAGATTATCAGACAAATAATGTCTAACAGTAATTGATTTAACACATCACGATAAGTAGATTGAGTGTGGGCACTCTCAAGTTAACAGATATGATTATACTGCCTAATCTGTTACAGAGTATGTTGTTGCCAAGTAATGTAGAATAGATCCAAAGTAGTAATCCAGAATAGTTTTGAAGAGGCCATTAGAATAATAAACAAATCTGATTACCTTGAACATAATAACAAGCTAAGTTTTTAATATGTCCTATGAAGTCAAAATTGGGCACCATCATGTGGTGAAATTTGGAATTGCATCACATCCAATTTTGCCTGGGAACAAACAGATTAAATAAATCTTAGTTTTGAATAAGCCACTCCTTCTCAAACAAGTAAACTCTGCCCATTTCGCGCAGTAGATGTTCTGTTAATATCTAGTATTTATACAAAGTCATAATTTAAATTGCTTTCAACCTTCATTCATCGGTTCAACCAACATTACTCGCTCTTATTACCAACTTGTATTGATTTAACTAAGCGTTTAATACTTCCTATCAGGTCTCAAGGCAAGATTTGGCAAAATACAATTTCAGCAAATCCAATTTTGCCAGGGAACAAAAATAGATTAAATAAACTAAATAAGTCTTCTTCCCATTAAATAAAGCAGAAAAGTCTGTCTTGTAACCAGTCCTCTTCAAACAAGTAAAGTCTGCCCATTTTGTGCCGTAGATTTTGTGTCTATGCCTAGTATTTAAACAAAATCATAATTTAAACGACTCCTTTCCTTCATTCACTTTGGAAATTTGGAATTGCAGCAAATCGAATTTTGCCAGGGAACAAAAATAGATCAATTAAACTAAATAAGTCTTCTTCCCATTAAATAAATTAAAAAAGTCTGTCTTGTAACCAGTCCTTTTCAAACAAGTAAAGTCTGCCCATTTTGTGCCGTCGATTTTGTGTTAATGCCTAGTATTTATACAAAATCATAATTTAAAGGACTTCATTCCTTCATTCACTTTGGAAATTTGGAATTGCAGCACATCAAATTTTGCCTGGGAAGAAAAGTAGATTAAATAAATTTAATAAGTCTTACTACTTCCCATTAAATAAATTAAATACGTCTTACTTGTTCCCACTCCTTTACAAAAAAGTAGTTTAAAACGAGGTCCCTTCACTCAACCTTTAACCCTATTTATTCACCTTCTAGGCTAAGTGTTAAAGGCTAAGTGTTAAAGGCTAAGTGTTAAAGGCTAAGTGTTAGAGGCTAAGTGCCAGAGGCTAGGCGCCAGAGGCGAGTTTTTGTGGGCTGAAGTTTTAGTGGGGTTAGTGTGAATACAATCCAAAAGAATACAACAGAATACAATACAATAGAATATAATACATAGATTAAATTCAATAGCTCTTACTACTTCCCATTAAATAAATTAAATACGTCTTACTTGTTCCCAATCCTTTTCAAAAAAGTAGTTTAAAACGAGGGCCCTTCACTCAACCTTTAACCTCAACCCCGCACGTCACATTGTGTTGTATCTGTGAATGTTGGTTGTGGCCAAATGATAGTTTTCTTTCATTCGTTTAGGTTCCACGGTGTTTGTTGGCTATGTTTTCCACTGTCAGAAGGATGAAAATACAAAGTACAACGCTTGGACGTGGGCGAAGACGTCACCGGTGAGTCCTTCCTTCCTATTTATTTACCTTCTAGATGCTAGAGGCTAAGTGTTAGAGGCTAAGTGTTAGAGGCTAAGTGTTAAACACAATACGAACAACACAACGATACTGCACTGAACAACACGATACCGCACTGAGAAACACGATACCGCACTGAACAACACGATACCGCACTGAACAACACCATGCCGCACTGAACACCATGCCACACTGAACAACACCATCCCGCACTGAACAACACCATGCCGCACTAAACAACACCATGCCGCACTGAACAACACCATGCCTCACTGAACGACACCATGCCGCACTGAAAGACACCATGCCGCACTGAACGACACCATGCCGCACTGAAAGACACCATCCCGCACTGAACACCATGCCGCACTGAACAACACCATCCTGCACTGAACAACACCATCCCGCACTGAACAACACCATGCCGCATTGAACAACATTATGCCGCACTGAACATTATGCCGCACTGAACAACACCATGCCGCACTGAACAACACCATGCCGCACTGAACAACATTATGCCGCACTGAACAACACCATGCCGCACTGAACAACACCATGCCGCACTGAACAACACCATGCCGCACTGAACAACATTATGCCGCACTGAACAACACCATGCCGCACTGAACAACACCATCCTGCACTGAACAACACCATTCCGCACTGAACAACACCATCCCGCACTGAACAACACCATCCCGCACTGAACAACACCATGCCGCACTGAACAACATTATGCCGCACTGAACAACATTATGCCGCACTGAACAACACCATGCCGCACTGAACAACACCATGCCGCACTGAACAACACCATGCCGCACTGAACAACATTATAACGCACTGAACAACACCATCCCGCACTGAACAACACCATGCCGCACTAAACAACATTATGCCGCACTGAACAACATTATGCCGAAATGAACAACACCATGCCGCACTGAACAACACCATGCCGCACTGAACAACACCATCCTGCACTGAACAACACCATCCCGCACTGAACAACACCATGCCGCACTGAACAACACCATGCCGCACTGAACAACACCATGCCGCAATGAACAACACCATCCCGCACTGAACAACATTATGCCGCACTGAACAACATTATGCCGCACTGAACAACATTATGCTGCACTGAACAACACCATGCCGCACTGAACAACACCATCCTGCACTGAACAACACCATCCCGCACTGAACAACACCATGCCGCACTGAACAACATTATGGCGCACTGAACAACATTATGCCGCACTGAACAACACCATGCCGCACTGAACAACACCATGCCGCACTGAACAACACCATGCCGCAATGAACAACACCATCCCGCACTGAACAACACCATGCCGCACTGAGCAACACCATGCCGCACTGAACAACACCATCCTGCACTGAACAACACCACGCCGCACTGAACAACACCATTCCGCACTGAACAACACCATGCCGCACTGAACAACATTACGCCGCACTGAACAACACCATGCCGCACTGAACAACACCATGCCGCACTGAACAACACCATGCTGCACTGAACAACATTATGCTGCACTGAACAACACGATCCTGCATTGAACAACACCATGCCGCACTGAACAACACCATCCTGCACTGAACAACACCATCCTGCACTGAACAACACCACCCCGCACTGAACAACACGATCCCGCATTGAACACCATCCCGCACTGAACAACACCATGCCGCACTGAACAACACCATTCCGCACTGAACAACACCATGCCGCACTGAACAACACCATGCCGCACTGAACAACACCATGCCGCACTGAACAACACCATGCCGCACTGAACAACATTATGCCGCACTGAACAACACCATGCCGCACTGAACAACACCATCCCGCACTGAACAACACCATGCCGCATTGAACAACACCATGCCGCACTGAACAACACCATCCTGCACTGAACAACACCATCCCGCACTAAACAACACCATGCCGCACTGAACAACATTATGGCGCACTGGACAACATTATGCCGCACTGAACAACACCATGCCGCACTGAACAACACCATGCCGCACTGAACAACACCATGCCGCACTGAACAACACCATGCCGCACTGAACAACATTATGCCGCACTGAACAACACCATGCCGCACTGAACAACACCATGCCGCACTGAACAACACGATCCCGCATTGAACAACACCATCCTGCACTGAACAACACCATGCCGCACTGAACAACACCATGCCGCACTGAACAACACCATTCCGCACTGAACAACACCATGCCGCACTGAACGACACCATCCTGCACTGAACGACACCATCCTGCACTGAACAACACCATCCCGCACTGAACAACACCATGCCGCACTGAACAACACCATGCCGCACTGAACAACACCATCCTGCACTGAACAACACCATGCCGCACTGAACAACACCATGCCGCACTGAACAACATTATGCCGCACTGAACAACATTATGCCGCACTAAACAACATTATGTCGCACTGAACAACACCTTGCCGCACTGAACAACACCATGCTGCACTGAACAACATTATGCCGCACTGAACAACACGATCCCGCATTGAACAACACCATCCCGCAGTGAACAACACCATGCCGCATTGAACAACACCATGCCGCACTGAACAACACCATGCTGCACTGAACAACATTATGCTGCACTGAACAACACGATCCTGCATTGAACAACACCATGCCGCACTGAACAACACCATCCTGCACTGAACAACACCATGCCGCACTGAACAACACCATGCCGCACTGAACAACATTATGCCGCACTGAAAAACACCATGCCGCACTGAACAACACCATCCCGCACTGAACAACACCATGCCGCATTGAACAACACCATGCCGCACTGAACAACACCATGCTGCACTGAACAACATTATGCTGCACTGAACAACACGATCCTGCATTGAACAACACCATGCCGCACTGAACAACACCATCCTGCACTGAACAACACCATCCTGCACTGAACAACACCACCCCGCATTGAACAACACGATCCCGCATTGAACAACACCATCCCGCACTGAACAACACCATGCCGCACTGAACAACACCATTCCGCACTGAACAACACCATGCCGCACTGAACAACACCATGCCGCACTGAACAACACCATGCCGCACTGAACAACACCATGCCGCACTGAACAACATTATGCCGCACTGAACAACACCATGCCGCACTGAACAACACCATCCCGCACTGAACAACACCATGCCGCATTGAACAACACCATGCCGCACTGAACAACACCATCCTGCACTGAACAACACCATCCCGCACTAAACAACACCATGCCGCACTGAACAACATTATGGCGCACTGGACAACATTATGCCGCACTGAACAACACCATGCCGCACTGAACAACACCATGCCGCACTGAACAACACCATGCCGCACTGAACAACACCATGCCGCACTGAACAACATTATGCCGCACTGAACAACACCATGCCGCACTGAACAACACCATGCCGCACTGAACAACACGATCCCGCATTGAACAACACCATCCTGCACTGAACAACACCATGCCGCACTGAACAACACCATGCCGCACTGAACAACACCATTCCGCACTGAACAACACCATGCCGCACTGAACAACACCATCCTGCACTGAACAACACCATCCCGCACTGAACAACACCATGCCGCATTGAACAACACCATGCCGCACTGAACAACACCATCCTGCACTGAACAACACCATGCCGCACTGAACAACACCATGCCGCACTGAACAACACCATGCCGCACTGAACAACATTATGCCGCACTGAACAACATTATGCCGCACTAAACAACATTATGTCGCACTGAACAACACCATGCCGCACTGAACAACACCATGCTGCACTGAACAACATTATGCCGCACTGAACAACACGATCCCGCATTGAACAACACCATCCCGCAGTGAACAACACCATGCCGCATTGAACAACACCATGCCGCACTGAACAACACCATGCTGCACTGAACAACATTATGCTGCACTGAACAACACGATCCTGCATTGAACAACACCATGCCGCACTCAACAACACCATCCTGCACTGAACAACACCTTTCCACACTGAACAACACCATGCCGCACTGAACAACATTATGCCGCACTGAACAACACCATGCCGCACTGAACAACACCATGCCGCACTGAACAACACCATGCCGCACTGAACAACACCATGCCGCAATGAACAACACCATCCCGCACTGAACAACACCATGCCGCATTGAACAACACCATGCCGCACTGAACAACACCATCCCGCACTGAACAACACCACCCCGCACTGAACAACACGATCCCGCATTGAACAACACCATCCCGGACTGAACAACACCATGCCGCACTGAACAACACCATTCCGCACTGAACAACACCATGCCGCACTGAACAACACCATGCCGCACTGAACAACACCATGCCGCACTGAACAACACCATGCCGCACTGAACAACATTATGCCGCACTGAACAACACCATGCCGCACTGAACAACACCATCCCGCACTGAACAACACCATGCCGCATTGAACAACACCATGCCGCACTGAACAACACCATCCTGCACTGAACAACACCATCCCGCACTGAACAACACCATGCCGCACTGAACAACATTATGGCGCACTGAACAACATTATGCCGCACTGAACAACACCATGCCGCACTGAACAACACCATGCCGCACTGAACAACACCATGCCGCACTGAACAACATTATGCCGCACTGAACAACATTATGCCGCACTGAACAACACCATGCCGCACTGAACAACACCATGCCGCACTGAACAACACCATGCCGCACTGAACAACACGACGTCGCACTGAACAACACGACGCCGCACAGAACAACACGACGCCGCACAGAATAACACAATACCGCACAGAACAACACAATACCGCACAAACAGTTTTAGATAATATTACGTCGCAGTCGTGACGCGGACATGACGTCAATAGGCGGAACTCACGGCAAAATTATAATCCGTGGGCCTGGCTTGCAACAGGAAGTAGGAAAGCGGCAGTTCTGGCAAACAAGACACAGCTGTTAGTAACACGATGACTAACAAGGCAAATATTTTTGTTTTCAGCTTGCAACTTGACCGTCTAGAGCGTACAAGGTAATTACAACTGTTTTTTTTTAGCCCTGAAAAGCGAGGGAGTGTGGCGTTTGGGAGGAATGTCGAACTCGGCGTCTGCTTCCAGCCACAGACGCCAAATTTCGACGATTATTTCGACTGGTCAACGGTTGTAAATTATTGCGTTGACTAAAAACTTTATTTAACTCTACTCTTAACTTTGCCGTTTCAGATATGCGGGTATTACACCGCGGAAATGACGTCAATAGGCTGAACTCTCGCCAAAATTCAAATCTGTGGGCGCAATGGCCTTGAGCGAGACACCGGATACAAACACGACGATTATCAACAGAAATATCTTTATTTTCCGCTTGCAAGTGGACCGTCTAGAGCGTACACGGTAAGTACAACTCATTGTGTTTAAAAAGATTTACGTTTGTGTAGTTTGCGTTGCGTTGTATCTGTGAATGTTGGTTGAGGCTAAATGTTAATGTTTAATTTCATTCCTTTAGGTTCCACGGTGTTTGTTGGCTGTATGTTTTCCACTGCAAGAAGAGGCTCGTATCATTGACCAGCAGGAGCTACAATGGTGAGTACCCCTTTCGTCTTCCATTTATGTTAAACACTTCCTATTTCATGTCTAACAGTACTCGATTTAACAAATAACCATAAATAAATACAGTGTGGGCAGTCACGTTAACATATGTGATTATCCTGCCTAATATGTTTATCACAAATATGTCACTAATCACTAATATGTTTATTTGTTTATCACAACACCTTTGGACCTTCAGCAATCGATTATTTACCTTCATCTACATAGAGACAGAACGATGGTGTCTTAAACATCTCATTCATTTCACCAAATAACTTCACGCAGGTGGATAACGGCCGTCTCGGTCACGCTATGTTGCGTGATGCAGTTTTGAAGAACCAAATGCATTTATTCAATGAATAAGTCAAGCTAGTTCTATGTTTATGATGTTGTAAGTTACGGTACCGATTGAAGTTGAGTTCGAAGCCAGTGGAAAACAGCGCTGCGTTTGTGCTCTCCAGGTACAAATGTTGTGATCTCTGACTGACAACCGGGCGAGACTCGAGTAAGAGATGTCCAAACGAGCTCCGGCAGGGCGGGCCAAGGCGGAGCGAACGGACGCCCTTCAGGCCGCCAATGACGAGCTGAGAACCAAACTGATGGACGTCCAGTTAGAACTTCAGCAGGAGAAGAACAAGGTGAAAACCTCAACAGACAGACACTGCCTGCCTCCCTGCCTGCCTCCCTGCCTGCCTCCCTGCCTGCCTCCCTCCCTCCCAGTTTTCCCGATGTAGATTAGACATGCGTGTGCCATGACTGTGTCAGCCTACATCAACAAATGCACCGAGGACGTCAGCACCACTAAGAATATCATCACCCGGGGCAACCAACGACCCTGGATGACTGAGGAGGTACGTCAAACGCTACGAGCGCGGAACTCTGCCTTCAAGTCTGGCGACAAGGAGACACTGAGGACAGCGAGAGCCAACTTGAACCGTGCCATCAGGATAGCGAAGCGAGACCGCAGTCGAAAATTTCAGGATCGTTTCCACGACGTCAAAAACATCAGGAGTATGTGGCAAGGCATACGGGCGATTACAGACTACAACTCACCCTCCCCCCCCCGGTGGGTGTAGTTGATGCTGACTTTCTAAATGGTCTAAATAACTTCTTTGGGAGGTTCGAGGCACTAAACGGCACTCCAGCAGTTAAAACTGTCCCCCATCAGGAAGAGGAGGTACTCTGCCTTGACTCCGCCGATGTGTTGAAGACCCTGAGGAGAGTCAACCCCTGTAAGGCCCCTGGCCCCGACAACATTCCTGGGCGTGTGTTCAGGGAATGTGCAAGTCATCTGGCTGGGGTCATCACAGACATTTTTAACACCTCGCTGGGCCAAGCCACAGTGCCGGCGTGCTTTAAGACTGCCTCCATCATTCCGGTGCCGAAGAAACCTCAAATCACCTCATTTAATGATTACCGGCCTGTTGCACTGACTCCGGTTATGATGAAGTGCTTCGAAAGGCTGCTTAAAGGTCACATCGTTTCCAGACTCCCCCTATTATTTGACCCGTTCCAGTTTGCCGACCGGCAAAACCGCTCCACTCAGGACGCCATCTCCTCCGTTCTTCACCTGAGCCTGGCTCACCTGGAGGAGAAGAACACCCATGTGCGGAGGCTGTTCCTGGACTTCAGCTCAGCGTTTAACACCATCATCCCACAGCATCTGGTAGGAAAATTGGAACACCTGGGCTTCAACACCCCCCTTCGCAACTGGCTGCTAGACTTCCTCACCAACAGACCTCAGTCAGTCCGGGTCGGACAGAACACCTCTGATGTCATCACCCTCAGCACAGGCTCCCTTCAGGGCTGCGTCCTGAGCCCCCTGCTGTGCACCCTGATGACACACGACTGCGTCCTCAGGTTCACCACCAATCACATCGTGAAGTCAGCAGACGACACAACGGTGGTGGGGCTCATCAGAGACAACAACGACCTGGACTACAGAGAGGAGGTGGAGCAGCTGGTGGGCTGGTGCAGAGAAAACAGCCTGATCCTGAATGAGGAGAAGATGAAGGAGATCATCGTCGACTTCAGGAAAAAACAGCCTCACCACGCTCCACTGATCATCAACAGCTCAGCTGTGGAGGTGGTCAGCACCACCAAATTCCTGGGGGTCCACATCACAGAAGACCTCACCTGGACTATGAACACTACGGCACTGGTCAAGAGGGCACAGAAGCGCTTGTACTTCCTGCGGAGGATGAGGAGAGCCCACCTGCCCCCACCCATCATGAGGACGTTCTACAGGAGCACCATAGAGAGCATTCTGACAAGCTGTCTCTCTGTGTGGTGTGGAGGCTGCACCGCCTCCGATTGGAAGAACGTGAGGAGAGTGGTGAGGACAGCAGAGAGGATCATAGGGGCTCCTCTTCCCTCCATTCAGGACATTTCATCTCAGCGCTGCATGTCCCGTGCCCGTAACATCATCAATGACCCATCACACCCCCACCATGGACTGTTCTCCCTGCTGCCCTCTGGGAAGAGGTTTGCAGCATCCGCTGCAGGTCCACCAGGTTCTGCAACAGCTTTTTCCCTGCTGTCATCAGACTGTTGAACACTAGAACTGTTGAGCTCTAAACTGAACTCTGCATCACACATTCACAGAACTGTACTTTATGACACTACGGACCTCTATCTTGCACTATCTCGCACTACCAACTTTACTGAACTTGTATAAACCCTTTAAATAGAAGTTTAATACATGGTTTAGCATTCCTCTGCACACTCTTGAATACTGTTTTGCCTACTTGCACTATTGCATAATTATCACTGCTGCACTTTATACTTATTTTTAATATATATATATATATATATATATAGTATATATGTATATATATATATTTTCATAGGATATGTTACTTCTATTCAACTGCAATATCACTACTTTGTTGTAAGACGTATGCAACGGAATTTCGTTTTGTATGCACCATGTGCAGACAAGATGACAATAAAGTTTGTCTAAGTCTAAGTCATGTCAGGTCAGCTGTCTGGAGAGAGAGAGAAGTCAGGACCTGCGGGCGGAGCACCACCGTGCCACCGCCGCCATGACGGAACTCAAAAGCAAACTCCATGAGGAGAAGCAGAAAGAGTTAGCCATTACCAGGGAGACATTACTGCGGCAGCATGAAATGGAGCTGATGAGAGTGATCAAAATCAAAGATGGAGAGATCCAGCGACTGAATGCCTTGGTCCTCAGCCTGAGGGACGGCTCCATGGACAAGGTGATCCGCTCTATCCGTGTCTGACTATCCGCACGCCACGTCGGGCTTCGATGCGGCCGCTACCGTATTGTGTAGCTTGTCCCCAGTAAGCGTCGCGGCGCTCCGTTGCGGTCTCAACGGCCCGGTGTGGCGCAATGTCTGCTCAGGTGAGGAGGGGGGGCGCTTTGCTGGCGGAGGTGGAGGAGACGCGGCGGTGTCGGGAGACCGAGCGGTGTCGCCTCCACCAGGAGCGCGGAAGAAGCCCTGGCAGCGGCCCAGCAGGCCTGGCAGTCCCGAGCGGCCGAGCTCCGATCGGCTCATCACCAGCATCGGGAGGAGCTGAGCCGAACCAAGAGAGACTGCGAGAGGGAGATCCGCCGACTGGTAGGACTGATCAGATGCGCGGTGCGTGGCTATGTTCCCAATTTCGTTGTATACCTGCAGTGCAATGACACCTAAGGCATTCTATTCTATTCTATTTCACAAGAAGAAAATGTCCGGTTGCTCGCTTCGCTTTTGTCACAGCAAAGGTGTTCTAGTCGATTCAAGAAAAAAATTGGCCGGTTGCTCTCTTTGTTTTTGTCACAATTCTGGCAAATGAGTTTGCCCGCCTGCCTGAGCGCTCCCCGTTTGTACATCCAGACGGATGAGATCAAGCTGAAAGACAGAGCGGTTAGTGTTTTGGATGAAGCCCTGGGGCCGGCCACGTCCACCGCCTTCAGCTGCAGACTCAGGCTGCCGAGCAGCAGATCGCTGCCCTGAGGGATTCCCAAAGGGCGGGCCTAAACTACCCTGGAAGTGGGGTCAACGCCGCTACTAGCAATCCTCTTCATTGCGTAAGCCACCTCATCACACACTTGCAGTACGCATGACTTAGTTCGTTGCTGGAGGAAGGTAGCACAAAAACAGTTTTGAACTTTGAACGAGTGCTTGTGTGTGTGTGTTGCGGGGCGTTTTCAGTCTCAGGAGGATCGGGACACGCGACGGTTTCATCTGAAAATCGCTGAGCTCAGCGCAGTCATCAGGAAACTGGAGGATCGAAACGCCCTGCTTTCTGAAGAGCGCAATGAACTGGTAATTTATTGACGGCACGCTTGAAGGTTTGCGCTACGTTTGATGCGCGCCATCCAGCGAGGCACCCATTGCGCTTGCTTATTAGTTGAGCGGCGCGGCGAGTCGGTTGCCTGGTAGATGTCTTTTATTGGGAGCCAAAGCCACGATTCCGTTCAAACCGATGCAAAAGGAATGGATACGTTCTGGCCCGCGTGTTGTGCGTCTTTCACATCCCGCACTTCATGCTTGCAGCTAAAGCGACTGAGAGAAACAGAAAGCCAGTTTCTGCCACTCCTGTACAAAAACAAACGCCTGAGCGTTTTCAGCAAATCCAATTTTGCCAGGGAACAAAAATAGATTAAATAAACTAAATAAGTCTTCTTCCCATTAAATAAATCAGAAAAGTCTGTCTTGTAACCAGTCCTCTTCAAACAAGTAAAGTCTGCCCATTTTGTGCCGTAGATTTTGTGTCTATGCCTAGTATTTAAACAAAATCATAATTTAAACGACTTCTTTCCTTCATTCACTTTGGAAATTTGGAATTGCAGCAAATCGAATTTTGCCAGGGAACAAAAATAGATCAATTAAACTAAATAAGTCTTCTTCCCATTAAATAAATTAAAAAAGTCTGTCTTGTAACCAGTCCTTTTCAAACAAGTAAAGTCTGCCCATTTTGTGCCGTCGATTTTGTGTTAATGCCTAGTATTTATACAAAATCATAATTTAAAGGACTTCATTCCTTCATTCACTTTGGAAATTTGGAATTGCAGCACATCAAATTTTGCCTGGGAAGAAAAGTAGATTAAATAAATTTAATAAGTCTTACTACTTCCCATTAAATAAATTAAATACGTCTTACTTGTTCCCACTCCTTTACAAAAAAGTAGTTTAAAACGAGGTCCCTTCACTCAACCTTTAACCCTATTTATTCACCTTCTAGGCTAAGTGTTAAAGGCTAAGTGTTAAAGGCTAAGTGTTAAAGGCTAAGTGTTAGAGGCTAAGTGCCAGAGGCTAGGCGCCAGAGGCGAGTTTTTGTGGGCTGAAGTTTTAGTGGGGTTAGTGTGAATACAATCCAAAAGAATACAACAGAATACAATACAATAGAATATAATACATAGATTAAATTCAATAGCTCTTACTACTTCCCATTAAATAAATTAAATACGTCTTACTTGTTCCCAATCCTTTTCAAAAAAGTAGTTTAAAACGAGGGCCCTTCACTCAACCTTTAACCTCAACCCCGCACGTCACATTGTGTTGTATCTGTGAATGTTGGTTGTGGCCAAATGATAGTTTTCTTTCATTCGTTTAGGTTCCACGGTGTTTGTTGGCTATGTTTTCCACTGTCAGAAGGATGAAAATACAAAGTACAACGCTTGGACGTGGGCGAAGACGTCACAGGTGAGTCCTTCCTTCCTATTTATTTACCTTCTAGATGCTAGAGGCTAAGTGTTAGAGGCTAAGTGTTAGAGGCTAAGTGTTAAACACAATACGAACAACACAACGATACTGCACTGAACAACACGATACCGCACTGAGAAACACGATACCGCACTGAACAACACGATACCGCACTGAACAACACCATGCCGCACTGAACACCATGCCACACTGAACAACACCATCCCGCACTGAACAACACCATGCCGCACTAAACAACACCATGCCGCACTGAACAACACCATGCCTCACTGAACGACACCATGCCGCACTGAAAGACACCATGCCGCACTGAACGACACCATGCCGCACTGAAAGACACCATCCCGCACTGAACACCATGCCGCACTGAACAACACCATCCTGCACTGAACAACACCATCCCGCACTGAACAACACCATGCCGCACTGAACAACATTATGCCGCACTGAACATTATGCCGCACTGAACAACACCATGCCGCACTGAACAACACCATGCCGCACTGAACAACATTATGCCGCACTGAACAACACCATGCCGCACTGAACAACACCATGCCGCACTGAACAACACCATGCCGCACTGAACAACATTATGCCGCACTGAACAACACCATGCCGCACTGAACAACACCATCCTGCACTGAACAACACCATTCCGCATTGAACACCATGCCGCACTGAACAACACCATCCCGCACTGAACAACACCATCCCGCACTGAACAACACCATGCCGCACTGAACAACATTATGCCGCACTGAACAACATTATGCCGCACTGAACAACACCATGCCGCACTGAACAACACCATGCCGCACTGAACAACATTATAACGCACTGAACAACACCATCCCACACTGAACAACACCATGCCGCACTAAACAACATTATGCCGCACTGAACAACATTATGCCGAAATGAACAACACCATGCCGCACTGAACAACACCATGCCGCACTGAACAACACCATCCTGCACTGAACAACACCATCCCGCACTGAACAACACCATGCCGCACTGAACAACACCATGCCGCACTGAACAACACCATGCCGCAATGAACAACACCATCCCGCACTGAACAACATTATGCCGCACTGAACAACATTATGCCGCACTGAACAACACCATGCCGCACTGAACAACACCATGCCGCACTGAACAACACCATCCTGCACTGAACAACACCATCCCGCACTGAACAACACCATGCCGCACTGAACAACATTATGGCGCACTGAACAACATTATGCCGCACTGAACAACACCATGCCGCACTGAACAACACCATGCCGCACTGAACAACACCATGCCGCAATGAACAACACCATCCCGCACTGAACAACACCATGCCGCACTGAGCAACACCATGCCGCACTGAACAACACCATCCTGCACTGAACAACACCATGCCGCACTGAACAACACCATTCCGCACTGAACAACACCATGCCGCACTGAACAACATTACGCTGCACTGAACAACACCATGCCGCACTGAACAACACCATGCCGCACTGAACAACACCATGCCGCATTGAACAACACCATGCCGCATTGAACAACACCATGCCGCACTGAACAACACCATCCTGCACTGAACAACACCATGCCGCATTGAACAACACCATCCTGCACTGAACAACACCATCCCGCACTGAACAACACCATCCCGCATTGAACAACACCATCCTGCACTGAACAACACCATGCCGCACTGAACAACACCATTCCGCACTGAACAACACCATGCCGCACTGAACAACACCATCCTGCACTGAACAACACCATCCCGCACTGAACAACACCATGCCGCATTGAACAACACCATCCTGCACTGAACAACACCATCCTGCACTGAACAACACCATGCCGCACTGAACAACACCATGCCGCACTGAACAACACCATGCCGCACTGAACAACACCATGCCGCACTGAACAACATTATGCCGCACTGAACAACATTATGCCGCACTGAAAAACACCATGCCGCACTGAACAACACCATCCCGCACTGAACAACACCATGCCGCATTGAACAACACCATGCCGCACTGAACAACACCATGCTGCACTGAACAACATTATGCTGCACTGAACAACACGATCCTGCATTGAACAACACCATGCCGCACTGAACAACACCATCCTGCACTGAACAACACCATCCTGCACTGAACAACACCACCCCGCACTGAACAACACGATCCCGCATTGAACACCATCCCGCACTGAACAACACCATGCCGCACTGAACAACACCATTCCGCACTGAACAACACCATGCCGCACTGAACAACACCATGCCGCACTGAACAACACCATGCCGCACTGAACAACACCATGCCGCACTGAACAACATTATGCCGCACTGAACAACACCATGCCGCACTGAACAACACCATCCCGCACTGAACAACACCATGCCGCATTGAACAACACCATGCCGCACTGAACAACACCATCCTGCACTGAACAACACCATCCCGCACTAAACAACACCATGCCGCACTGAACAACATTATGGCGCACTGGACAACATTATGCCGCACTGAACAACACCATGCCGCACTGAACAACACCATGCCGCACTGAACAACACCATGCCGCACTGAACAACACCATGCCGCACTGAACAACATTATGCCGCACTGAACAACACCATGCCGCACTGAACAACACCATGCCGCACTGAACAACACGATCCCGCATTGAACAACACCATCCTGCACTGAACAACACCATGCCGCACTGAACAACACCATGCCGCACTGAACAACACCATTCCGCACTGAACAACACCATGCCGCACTGAACGACACCATCCTGCACTGAACGACACCATCCCGCACTGAACAACACCATGCCGCATTAAACAACACCATGCCGCACTGAACAACACCATCCTGCACTGAACAACACCATGCCGCACTGAACAACACCATGCCGCACTGAACAACACCATGCCGCACTGAACAACATTATGCCGCACTGAACAACATTATGCCGCACTAAACAACATTATGTCGCACTGAACAACACCATGCCGCACTGAACAACACCATGCTGCACTGAACAACATTATGCCGCACTGAACAACACGATCCCGCATTGAACAACACCATCCCGCAGTGAACAACACCATGCCGCATTGAACAACACCATGCCGCACTGAACAACACCATGCTGCACTGAACAACATTATGCTGCACTGAACAACACGATCCTGCATTGAACAACACCATGCCGCACTGAACAACACCATCCTGCACTGAACAACACCATGCCGCACTGAACAACACCATGCCGCACTGAACAACACCATGCCGCACTGAACAACACCATGCCGCACTGAACAACACCATCCCGCACTGAACAACACCATGCCGCATTGAACAACACCATGCCGCACTGAACAACACCATGCTGCACTGAACAACATTATGCTGCACTGAACAACACGATCCTGCATTGAACAACACCATGCCGCACTGAACAACACCATCCTGCACTGAACAACACCATCCTGCACTGAACAACACCACCCCGCACTGAACAACACGATCCCGCATTGAACAACACCATCCCGCACTGAACAACACCATGCCGCACTGAACAACACCATTCCGCACTGAACAACACCATGCCGCACTGAACAACACCATGCCGCACTGAACAACACCATGCCGCACTGAACAACACCATGCCGCACTGAACAACATTATGCCGCACTGAACAACACCATGCCGCACTGAACAACACCATCCCGCACTGAACAACACCATGCCGCATTGAACAACACCATGCCGCACTGAACAACACCATCCTGCACTGAACAACACCATCCCGCACTAAACAACACCATGCCGCACTGAACAACATTATGGCGCACTGGACAACATTATGCCGCACTGAACAACACCATGCCGCACTGAACAACACCATGCCGCACTGAACAACACCATGCCGCACTGAACAACACCATGCCGCACTGAACAACATTATGCCGCACTGAACAACACCATGCCGCACTGAACAACACCATGCCGCACTGAACAACACGATCCCGCATCGAACAACACCATCCTGCACTGAACAACACCATGCCGCACTGAACAACACCATGCCGCACTGAACAACACCATGCCGCACTGAACAACACCATGCCGCACTGAACAACACCATCCTGCACTGAACAACACCATCCCGCACTGAACAACACCATGCCGCATTGAACAACACCATGCCGCACTGAACAACACCATCCTGCACTGAACAACACCATGCCGCACTGAACAACACCATGCCGCACTGAACAACACCATGCCGCACTGAACAACATTATGCCGCACTGAACAACATTATGCCGCACTAAACAACATTATGTCGCACTGAACAACACCATGCCGCACTGAACAACACCATGCTGCACTGAACAACATTATGCCGCACTGAACAACACGATCCCGCATTGAACAACACCATCCCGCAGTGAACAACACCATGCCGCATTGAACAACACCATGCCGCACTGAACAACACCATGCTGCACTGAACAACATTATGCTGCACTGAACAACACGATCCTGCATTGAACAACACCATGCCGCACTGAACAACACCATCCTGCACTGAACAACACCTTTCCACACTGAACAACACCATGCCGCACTGAACAACATTATGCCGCACTGAACAACACCATGCCGCACTGAACAACACCATGCCGCACTGAACAACACCATGCCGCACTGAACAACACCATGCCGCAATGAACAACACCATCCCGCACTGAACAACACCATGCCGCATTGAACAACACCATGCCGCACTGAACAACACCATCCCGCACTGAACAACACCACCCCGCACTGAACAACACGATCCCGCATTGAACAACACCATCCCGGACTGAACAACACCATGCCGCACTGAACAACACCATTCCGCACTGAACAACACCATGCCGCACTGAACAACACCATGCCGCACTGAACAACACCATGCCGCACTGAACAACACCGTGCCGCACTGAACAACACCATCCTGCACTGAACAACACCATCCCGCACTGAACAACACCATGCCGCACTGAACAACATTATGGCGCACTGAACAACATTATGCCGCACTGAACAACACCATGCCGCACTGAACAACACCATGCCGCACTGAACAACACCATGCCGCACTGAACAACATTATGCCGCACTGAACAACATTATGCCGCACTGAACAACACCATGCCGCACTGAACAACACCATGCCGCACTGAACAACACCGTGCCGCACTGAACAACACGACGTCGCACTGAACAACACGACGCCGCACAGAACAACACGACGCCGCACAGAATAACACAATACCGCACAGAACAACACAATACCGCACAAACAGTTTTAGATAATATTACGTCGCAGTCATGTGACGCGGACATGACGTCAATAGGCGGAACTCACGGCAAAATTATAATCCGTGGGCGTGGCTTGCAACAGGAAGTAGGAAAGCGGCAGTTCTGGCAAACAAGACACAGCTGTTAGTAACACGATGACTAACAAGGCAAATATTTTTGTTTTCAGCTTGCAACTTGACCGTCTAGAGCGTACAAGGTAATTACAACTGTTTTTTTTTAGCCCTGAAAAGCAAGGGAGTGTGGCGTTTGGGAGGAATGTCGAACTCGGCGTCTGCTTCCAGCCACAGACGCCAAATTTCGACGATTATTTCGACTGGTCAACGGTTGTAAATTATTGCGTTGACTAAAAACTTTATTTAACTCTACTCTTAACTTTGCCGTTTCAGATATGCGGGTATTACACCGCGGAAATGACGTCAATAGGCTGAACTCTCGCCAAAATTCAAATCTGTGGGCGCAATGGCCTTGAGCGAGACACCGGATACAAACACGACGATTATCAACAGAAATATCTTTATTTTCCGCTTGCAAGTGGACCGTCTAGAGCGTACACGGTAAGTACAACTCATTGTGTTTAAAAAGATTTACGTTTGTGTAGTTTGCGTTGCGTTGTATCTGTGAATGTTGGTTGAGGCTAAATGTTAATGTTTAATTTCATTCCTTTAGGTTCCACGGTGTTTGTTGGCTGTATGTTTTCCACTGCAAGAAGAGGCTCGTATCATTGACCAGCAGGAGCTACAATGGTGAGTACCCCTTTCGTCTTCCATTTATGTTAAACACTTCCTATTTCATGTCTAACAGTACTCGATTTAACAAATAACCATAAATAAATACAGTGTGGGCAGTCACGTTAACATATGTGATTATCCTGCCTAATATGTTTATCACAAATATGTCACTAATCACTAATATGTTTATTTGTTTATCACAACACCTTTGGACCTTCAGCAATCGATTATTTACCTTCATCTACATAGAGACAGAACGATGGTGTCTTAAACATCTCATTCATTTCACCAAATAACTTCACGCAGGTGGATAACGGCCGTCTCGGTCACGCTATGTTGCGTGATGCAGTTTTGAAGAACCAAATGCATTTATTCAATGAATAAGTCAAGCTAGTTCTATGTTTATGATGTTGTAAGTTACGGTACCGATTGAAGTTGAGTTCGAAGCCAGTGGAAAACAGCGCTGCGTTTGTGCTCTCCAGGTACAAATGTTGTGATCTCTGACTGACGACCGGGCGAGACTCGAGTAAGAGATGTCCAAACGAGCTCCGGCAGGGCGGGCCAAGGCGGAGCGAACGGACGCCCTTCAGGCCGCCAATGACGAGCTGAGAACCAAACTGATGGACGTCCAGTTAGAACTTCAGCAGGAGAAGAACAAGGTGAAAACCTCAACAGACAGACACTGCCTGCCTCCCTGCCTGCCTCCCTGCCTGCCTCCCTGCCTGCCTCCCTCCCTCCCTCCCAGTTTTCCCGATGTAGATTAGACATGCGTGTGCCATGACTGTGTCAGCCTACATCAACAAATGCACCGAGGACGTCAGCACCACTAAGAATATCATCACCCGGGGCAACCAACGACCCTGGATGACTGAGGAGGTACGTCAAACGCTACGAGCGCGGAACTCTGCCTTCAAGTCTGGCGACAAGGAGACACTGAGGACAGCGAGAGCCAACTTGAACCGTGCCATCAGGATAGCGAAGCGAGACCGCAGTCGAAAATTTCAGGATCGTTTCCACGACGTCAAAAACATCAGGAGTATGTGGCAAGGCATACGGGCGATTACAGACTACAACTCACCCTCCCCCCCCCCGGTGGGTGTAGTTGATGCTGACTTTCTAAATGGCCTAAATAACTTCTTTGGGAGGTTCGAGGCACTAAACGGCACTCCAGCAGTTAAAACTGTCCCCCATCAGGAAGAGGAGGTACTCTGCCTTGACTCCGCCGATGTGTTGAAGACCCTGAGGAGAGTCAACCCCTGTAAGGCCCCTGGCCCCGACAACATTCCTGGGCGTGTGTTCAGGGAATGTGCAAGTCATCTGGCTGGGGTCATCACAGACATTTTTAACACCTCGCTGGGCCAAGCCACAGTGCCGGCGTGCTTTAAGACTGCCTCCATCATTCCGGTGCCGAAGAAACCTCAAATCACCTCATTTAATGATTACCGGCCTGTTGCACTGACTCCGGTTATGATGAAGTGCTTCGAAAGGCTGCTTAAAGGTCACATCGTTTCCAGACTCCCCCTATTATTTGACCCGTTCCAGTTTGCCGACCGGCAAAACCGCTCCACTCAGGACGCCATCTCCTCCGTTCTTCACCTGAGCCTGGCTCACCTGGAGGAGAAGAACACCCATGTGCGGAGGCTGTTCCTGGACTTCAGCTCAGCGTTTAACACCATCATCCCACAGCATCTGGTAGGAAAATTGGAACACCTGGGCTTCAACACCCCCCTTCGCAACTGGCTGCTAGACTTCCTCACCAACAGACCTCAGTCAGTCCGGGTCGGACAGAACACCTCTGATGTCATCACCCTCAGCACAGGCTCCCTTCAGGGCTGCGTCCTGAGCCCCCTGCTGTGCACCCTGATGACACACGACTGCGTCCTCAGGTTCACCACCAATCACATCGTGAAGTCAGCAGACGACACAACGGTGGTGGGGCTCATCAGAGACAACAACGACCTGGACTACAGAGAGGAGGTGGAGCAGCTGGTGGGCTGGTGCAGAGAAAACAGCCTGATCCTGAATGAGGAGAAGATGAAGGAGATCATCGTCGACTTCAGGAAAAAACAGCCTCACCACGCTCCACTGATCATCAACAGCTCAGCTGTGGAGGTGGTCAGCACCACCAAATTCCTGGGGGTCCACATCACAGAAGACCTCACCTGGACTATGAACACTACGGCACTGGTCAAGAGGGCACAGAAGCGCTTGTACTTCCTGCGGAGGATGAGGAGAGCCCACCTGCCCCCACCCATCATGAGGACGTTCTACAGGAGCACCATAGAGAGCATTCTGACAAGCTGTCTCTCTGTGTGGTGTGGAGGCTGCACCGCCTCCGATTGGAAGAACGTGAGGAGAGTGGTGAGGACAGCAGAGAGGATCATAGGGGCTCCTCTTCCCTCCATTCAGGACATTTCATCTCAGCGCTGCATGTCCCGTGCCCGTAACATCATCAATGACCCATCACACCCCCACCATGGACTGTTCTCCCTGCTGCCCTCTGGGAAGAGGTTTGCAGCATCCGCTGCAGGTCCACCAGGTTCTGCAACAGCTTTTTCCCTGCTGTCATCAGACTGTTGAACACTAGAACTGTTGAGCTCTAAACTGAACTCTGCATCACACATTCACAGAACTGTACTTTATGACACTACGGACCTCTATCTTGCACTATCTCGCACTACCAACTTTACTGAACTTGTATAAACCCTTTAAATAGAAGTTTAATACATGGTTTAGCATTCCTCTGCACACTCTTGAATACTGTTTTGCCTACTTGCACTATTGCATAATTATCACTGCTGCACTTTATACTTATTTTTAATATATATATATATATATATATATATATATATATATATATATATATAGTATATATGTATATATATATATATTTTCATAGGATATGTTACTTCTATTCAACTGCAATATCACTACTTTGTTGTAAGACGTATGCAACGGAATTTCGTTTTGTATGCACCATGTGCAGACAAGATGACAATAAAGTTTGTCTAAGTCTAAGTCATGTCAGGTCAGCTGTCTGGAGAGAGAGAGAAGTCAGGACCTGCGGGCGGAGCACCACCGTGCCACCGCCGCCATGACGGAACTCAAAAGCAAACTCCATGAGGAGAAGCAGAAAGAGTTAGCCATTACCAGGGAGACATTACTGCGGCAGCATGAAATGGAGCTGATGAGAGTGATCAAAATCAAAGATGGAGAGATCCAGCGACTGAATGCCTTGGTCCTCAGCCTGAGGGACGGCTCCATGGACAAGGTGATCCGCTCTATCCGTGTCTGACTATCCGCACGCCACGTCGGGCTTCGATGCGGCCGCTACCGTATTGTGTAGCTTGTCCCCAGTAAGCGTCGCGGCGCTCCGTTGCGGTCTCAACGGCCCGGTGTGGCGCAATGTCTGCTCAGGTGAGGAGGGGGGGCGCTTTGCTGGCGGAGGTGGAGGAGACGCGGCGGTGTCGGGAGACCGAGCGGTGTCGCCTCCACCAGGAGCGCGGAAGAAGCCCTGGCAGCGGCCCAGCAGGCCTGGCAGTCCCGAGCGGCCGAGCTCCGATCGGCTCATCACCAGCATCGGGAGGAGCTGAGCCGAACCAAGAGAGACTGCGAGAGGGAGATCCGCCGACTGGTAGGACTGATCAGATGCGCGGTGCGTGGCTATGTTCCCAATTTCGTTGTATACCTGCAGTGCAATGACACCTAAGGCATTCTATTCTATTTCACAAGAAGAAAATGTCCGGTTGCTCGCTTCGCTTTTGTCACAGCAAAGGTGTTCTAGTCGATTCCAGAAAAAAATTGGCCGGTTGCTCTCTTTGTTTTTGTCACAATTCTGGCAAATGAGTTTGCCCGCCTGCCTGAGCGCTCCCCGTTTGTACATCCAGACGGATGAGATCAAGCTGAAAGACAGAGCGGTTAGTGTTTTGGATGAAGCCCTGGGGCCGGCCACGTCCACCGCCTTCAGCTGCAGACTCAGGCTGCCGAGCAGCAGATCGCTGCCCTGAGGGATTCCCAAAGGGCGGGCCTAAACTACCCTGGAAGCTACTAGCAATCCTCTTCATTGCGTAAGCCACCTCATCACACACTTGCAGTACGCATGACTTAGTTCGTTGCTGGAGGAAGGTAGCACAAAAACAGTTTTGAACTTTGAACGAGTGCTTGTGTGTGTGTGTTGCGGGGCGTTTTCAGTCTCAGGAGGATCGGGACACGCGACGGTTTCATCTGAAAATCGCTGAGCTCAGCGCAGTCATCAGGAAACTGGAGGATCGAAACGCCCTGCTTTCTGAAGAGCGCAATGAACTGGTAATTTATTGACGGCACGCTTGAAGGTTTGCGCTACGTTTGATGCGCGCCATCCAGCGAGGCACCCATTGCGCTTGCTTATTAGTTGAGCGGCGCGGCGAGTCGGTTGCCTGGTAGATGTCTTTTATTGGGAGCCAAAGCCACGATTCCGTTCAAACCGATGCAAAAGGAATGGATACGTTCTGGCCCGCGTGTTGTGCGTCTTTCACATCCCGCACTTCATGCTTGCAGCTAAAGCGACTGAGAGAAACAGAAAGCCAATTTCTGCCACTCCTGTACAAAAACAAACGCCTGAGCAGGAAGAATGAAGAACTCTCGCTGGTGCTGTGTCGCCTTGAAAACAAAGTGCGCTTTGTCACCCAGGAGAACGAGGAGATGGCAAGCTTGGTAAGTCGACGCGGACAACGGCGGCGTGCCAACAGAGTCCACTGCATTTGTGTTCCACAGAGAAGGCCTAGTTCGCTCAATGACCTGGACCGCGGTTGCGGCCAGCAGGACGGTGAAATGGAGTTCCTTCAAGTTGTGGAGCAGCGGCACATCATCGACGACTTGTCCAAGGTCTTCAGGCAGGCGACTCGGTGCACGTACGGCAGCGCCGCGCTCGCTCGCTGTCGCCAGGAAACCTTTTCCGTCCAAAGCTTGGCCGGCGGCCGCCATCCAAAAAATTGGCCCCTTAAATTCCGACCTTTCAAGCAGGAGCATTGTGCGCACGCGTTTGAACACGCTTTAGACTTGTTTTGCCGTTTTCAGCAGCTCAAAGCTCCCGTTTTGTCAGCGCCTTTGCCACTCGCTGTGCGCTGAAAACGACGGACTTGCCCGGCTGCTCAGCCCGTCAACCATGAGCCGCGAGCGCGACGTCATTGTCCGTAGGCAGCTAGTGGCAAAATGCACCCTGTTAGAGTTGCGCTCGCTCCAACTTATTTTGCAAGAACCACACGGGAGACAAGTAAGTTCTTTTGGACACCTGCAGGTGGAGAGTCCATCCGTTGTACGAATGAAGTCTGACTCTCGGCTCCTGCACGAGCATTTTAATTAAGAGAAACAGGGTGGGTGTAAGAGTGGATTGAATAGAGGAAGCCCTTGACCTCTAGTCAAAACATAGCAAGGGGTGTTTTACGACTTTGTGTAGGAAGGGATAAGCGATAGGGATAAATAAGGGATAAATAATATTATTTATTACAGGTCGCAGTCAAAGTCAAAGCAACACAATGATACGATAAAGATAATCTGGAAAACCCTGACACACCCTGTAGTTGTCACTTTTGGAAAAGACGAGCGTCCCTCCAATCATCGCCGGTGACGTGTTTTTCAGGCTCTGGAGACAGGAGCTCATGTCAGAAATGTCATTGTGAGTCGCGTTTGTTTCTGCGCCGGAGCCGTTCGTTCCCTTTGCATCCAAAGAATCTCAAAGGCGGATTATTTGTGTCGACAGGAGAGAGATTTGCTGCTACGATACCGACGTCGAGAATCTCTGAGGAGGAACAAAGCGTGAGGTCCTGCAAGGTGAGTCTGTTTGTTTGCGGCTGCTTGGTGTTGCGCAAGATGAAATGGCCTTTTTCTCGCTATCGTTCCTCTCGTCGATTCATCGTGAGGTGTCGCTTCAGTTTGTTCAGAGAGATGTTCGCTTCCGCGCCCGCAGGTCATCGAAACATTTTACGGCTACGACGAAGACGTGTTGGTGGACTCGGACGGATCGTCCTTGTCTTTTCACACCGACAGAACCCCCGGCACGGAACCCGAAGAGGTAGCCCGCCATTTCTGCCAGCGTATTGGCACCAAACATTCCTCTTCAGCCTGGAATCGGACTCGTCTTTGCGTCGCGGGTGCTTTGTCGCCGGTCTGACTGATTCTGGTACTAGTGCTGTGTTGCATTGGTGTGTGCATGAAGAGGCGGAGCTTCGCTACCGCCAGCTGACGCAAGAATATCAAGCGCTGCAACGAGCCTACGCTCTGCTAGCCCAGACCAGCGAAAGGGGACTACGACGCCGAGAAGGAGATCAAGGTGGCGCCCCTTCCCGCAACCCCCGGCCGGGTCGCAGCCTCCCCGTTCTCACCCAGCCTCGGGTGTTCTCTGGTCTGAAAGGAGGAGGAGGAGCCTCCCTCCTCCTCCTTTCAGACCAGAGAAAAGCTGATGGTAGAAATGGGTCACTATCAAAGCAGAGTAGCAGATCTGGAGTCAGCGCTGAAGCAACAAGGACAGGTAAGCTCATCAATGAGCACACCTTTTTCTCAGACAAAATAGCTACATTCTTCAGTCACTCATCCGTCTGGCATTACTGGACCAACCCCCCCCCCCCCCCCCCCCGAACGTGGCTGGGAAAATGCGGAGAAAAGCAAATGTCATTTTCCAGTCAACCAAAGAATTTGTGGATGAAAATGACACAACATTCCAAAGCTGTCCACGCGTTTGTCTCTTCTAGAATGTCAAGTGGGTGGAGGAGAAGCAGCTGCTGCGTCAGAGCAATCAGCAGTTGGCCGAAAAGGTGACGGAAAGAAAGGCGCTGGGCGGAGTCGCTTGGCGTCACACCTGTCGGGAAGCCCCGCAGATGAGGTCTGACTGTCTTTTCAGGTCAGGCGGATGGAGGCGGAAGAAGCGCGTCTGAAAGAGCACATCCAGGATATCCGAGACCAAAACGAACTGCTTGAGTTCCGCATCCTGGAGATGGAGGTGGGAAGACTCGCACAAGCGTGTTGAGGCCAGAGATGTGACGGACGGACGGACGGACGGACGGATGCATGCCTCTGCCTTTCAGGAGAGGGAGTGGCGCTCCCCCGTCTTGAAGTTTCTGCAAGTCCGTTTCCCAGACGGCCTCAGCCCTTTGCAGATCTACTGCGAGGCCGAGGGCGTGAGCGTACGTAAGGCGTCCCTCGCAACCCTAACCTTAACCCGAGGTCCCAGAACACCTTACATTGCTCCTTGCGCCTTTCCCCCGGACATCGTCATCAGTGATCTGATGAAGAAGCTGGACATCCTGGGCTATAACGCCGTAAGTGTATGTCGAACTCCTTATGTTCGCACTCCACGAGACTCGGCGGCTCAAATGTGACTTTTGGAAGGCTTTGCGCTGAAAGAAGCTTGTTGACGCTGTGCCTTTGGGCTCTTGCAGAATCTCACCAACGAGGAGCAGGTGGTCGTGATTCACGCCAGGACCCTTCTCACCCTAGCCGAGAAGGTAACGCGCACGTCCACGCACGCTCTCGCATTCTGCTTATGTGACAGCAGCCTTTCCTCAGTGGTTAGAATACATCAAAGTGACCAAGTCAGCACTTCAACAGAAGATGTTGGACATTGAAAGTGAGAAGGTAGACAGACACGCGACATCAGCCAAGGGGAACTCCGGCAATGTGCCCCAACAATTCTGACCTTGAGCTGTGCTAGGATATGTTCTGCAAGCAGAAGGGCTACCTGGATGAAGAGTTGGACTTCAGGAAGTGTTCCATGGACCAGGCTCATAAGGTAAGCCGCCCTCAAATCTCCCGCCGGACCACTGATGGACGAGGATTGCGGCCCAGAGGATCCTGGAGCTGGAGGCCATGTTGTACGAGGCGCTACCGCAGCGGGACTGCCCCGCCACGGACGGCGAAAAAGCCAGCCACGCTGGCGTGAATGACGTGCTGACGGCGGATCAGAGAGAAGAGCTTAGGAGCGCCGTGGACCAATGGAAGCGAGCCCTGATGTGCGAGTTGAGGGAGCGCGACGCTTGCATCCTCCAAGAGAGAATGGATCTGCTGCACAGCGCGAAACAGGTAAGGGCCCAAAGCCAGCCCGGCACTTACTTGCACGCTTACTGGCTTTTGAATGCCACTTTCCATTTGTCCGTCCTAGAGGAACAAAGAGCTGAAAGAATTCATCGAAGCTCAGAAGAGACAAATCAAACAATTGGAGGAGAAGTTTCTGTTTCTCTTTCTATTCTTCTCCTTGGCCTTCATTCTGTGGCCCTAACACCAGCTGGTGAGTGAGCTCCAGCGGCACCGCACTCGACACCTCCGATACACTGCCAGCCGGTCTCAGACGTTGGCAGACGCTCCGATGCCAACGTATACCCCCCGCCACGGTGACAGAGGCACCGCGTCACACCGGCGCTCATCCAATCAGAAGGCAGGAAAAGCAAATTCACATGCAGGGCACTTTTGAACCAGAAGAGAGCGCCACAAAAAACGGTTGTTGCCCCAAACGCGCACTAAAAAGGGTCAGAATAACAAGAGTCCCACTGGCCAGCCGGGGCCACCCGTCCAGCTGTTTCTTCAGGGGGGAAAAAAATTGGAGTCACCGGTGAGTACATTTTGCATTTAGCTCTGCTTTTCTGCTTCTGTCTTCAAGTGTGTGGCATCCTGCGATCAAAGAGTCAGCCAACCCCAAAGCGGTTGACCTCAACGTCCCACCACCATGCCTACCAGAGCAGGTGACGTGATGCTTTGGACATCCTTCCGTCTCAGATGCCCAAAAGTACTCTTTGCCACATCTGCGGCAATACGGTGTCTTTTCAAAGGTGCAAATAAATCCAGCGTGGGCGGAACACGCACGTCTTCGGTTTTTCCCGCTTTGTTTGTGTGACAGCTGTTGTGAAAATTTTATACAAATAAAGTTGTATAGTACAGGTTTGGCCAAGCCGCAACTCCCGGGGGGGGGTTGTGCGTGTTGGCTTCACTTGAGTTCAATTTGGTATTTTGGTCAAAAGCGCATGTGGTGAAATTCCACAAAGTAGGATGGGCAAACACATTTCTTTAAACTATGAGTGTCAATTGGGCTCTCGAAATGGCAGGGAAAAGATGCACAGCAAAACGAAAATACGTAGATGAACACAGGACGTTTTAATCAGAGTGGGAAAGTTTCTATTTTTTGTTGAACGTGATGGCAAACCATTCTGCCTGATATGTCAGACCTCAGCGCATTTCAAAGATTCAAATCTTCAGCGCCATGCACTTCAGCTCACTCCATGCTAACATTGATCAGGCGTCGAACCCGCATCATCATGCTTAAGAGGTGGCCATGCTAACCAGTGCGCCATTATGTCAACGCATAATAACTAAGTCTACTGGTCAAAACAGCGGTTACTATATGACGTCGCTACGTCGTGGTCACGTGACGCAGACAAGACGTCAATGGACGTGGGCAGAGTTAACTTGTTTAAAAGGGAGTAGGCAGAAGAAATATTTAATTTATTTAAATCTATTTTGAGTGCACACCATTATGCCAATGCATAACAACTGTAAATCTACTAAACAAAACAGCGGTTGCTATATGACATCTGCCACGTCGTGGTCACGTGACATACGTGACGTCGATGGGCGTAACTTTCGCCGGAATTCAAATCCGCGGGGAGAGTTAACTTGTTTAAAAGAGAGTGGGCAGAAGAATTATTTAATTTATTTAAATCTATTTGGTGTGTGCGCCATTATGTCAATGCATAACAACTGTAAGTCTACTAAACAAAACAGCGGTTGCTATTTGACGTCTGCCACGTCGTGGTCACGTGACGCGGACGTGACGTTGACGCCTACTTTACATCCCACCGATCACAGGACTCCTCGGCTGCATAACCGTGCCCCCTTCCCAACCAATCGGATTTGCTATACGCGAAAACGACGCCAATGGAAAGAGCTTCCGCCCAAATTTAAATCCGTGGGCGTGGCTCGCAGCAGGAAGTAGGAAAATGGCGGCGATGTTGACAAAGACACAGCGGATGGTAACATACGACTAACAAGAGAAATATTTTTATTTTCTGCTTGCAACTGGACCGTCCAGAGCGTACACGGTAAGTACAACTCATCGTTTTTAAAAAGAAGTACTTTTGTTGCCCTGAAAAGCGAGTGAGCGTGGCGTTTGTGGGGGACGTCGAATTTCGACGATTCTTTCTGGTCAACGGTTGTAAATGATTGTGTTGATTAAAAAAGAAAACTTGATGTAACTCTACTTTTAACTGCCGTTTCAGATAGATTTGGAATTGCATCACATCCAATTTTGCCTAGAGCGTACACGGTAAGTAACACTCGTTGTGTTTAAGGAGATTTACGTTTGTAATAGCAGAAGTGTAGCCGCGTTGCGTTGTACGTGTGAATGTTGGTCCGGGCGAAATGTTAATGTTTAATTTCATTCCTTTAGGTTCCACGGTGTTTGTTGGCTGCAAGTTTTCCACTGCAAGAAGAGGCTCATATCATTGACCAGGAGCGAGCTACAATGGTGAGTAGCCATAACATTTATGTTAAACACTTCCTATTTCATGTCTAACAGTACTTGATTTAACAAATAACCATAAATAAATACAGTGTGGGCACTGAAGTTAACATATGTGATTATACTGCCTAATCTGTCACCGAGTAGATTGTTGCAAAGTAATATAAGATCCAAAGTTGTAATTCAGAATAGTTTTCAAAAGAAGGCCATTAGAATTATATACAAGTCTGATTACCCCGAACAAGCTATTAATTAAATCACAAATTCTTCAATTCAAAGATTTGGTAGATTATCAGACAAATAATGTCTAACAGTAATTGATTTAACACATCACGATAAGTAGATTGAGTGTGGGCACTCTCAAGTTAACATATGTGATTATACTGCCTAATCTGTTACAGAGTATGTTGTTGCCAAGTAATGTAGAATAGATCCAAAGTAGTAATCCAGAATAGTTTTGAAGAGGCCATTAGAATGATAAACAAATCTGATTACCTTGAACATAATAACAAGCTAAGTGTTTAATATGTCCTATGAAGTCAAAATTGGGCACCATCATGTGGTGAAATTTGGAATTGCATCACATCCAATTTTGCCTGGGAACAAACAGATTACATAAATCTTAGTTTTGAATAAGCCACTCCTTCTCAAACAAGTAAACTCTGCCCATTTTGCGCAGTAGATGTTCTGTTAATATCTAGTATTTATACAAAGTCATAATTTAAATTGCTTTCAACCTTCATTCATCGGTTCAACCAACATTACTCGCTCTTATTACCAACTTGTATTGATTTAACTAAGCGTTTAATACTTCCTATCAGGTCTCAAATCGAGATTTGGCAAAATACAATTTCAGCAAATCCAATTTTGCCAGGGAACAAAAATAGATTAAATAAACTAAATAAGTCCTCTTCCCATTAAATAAATCAGAAAAGTCTGTCTTGTAACCAGTCCTCTTCAAACAAGTAAAGTCTGCCCATTTTGTGCCGTAGATTTTGTGTCTATGCCTAGTATTTAAACAAAATCATAATTTAAACGACTTCTTTCCTTCATTCACTTTGGAAATTTGGAATTGCAGCAAATCGAATTTTGGCAGGGAACAAAAATAGATCAATTAAACTAAATAAGTCTTCTTCCCATTAAATAAATTAAAAAAGTCTGTCTTGTAACCAGTCCTTTTCAAACAAGTAAAGTCTGCCCATTTTGTGCCGTCGATTTTGTGTTAATGCCTAGTATTTATACAAAATCATAATTTAAAGGACTTCATTCCTTCATTCACTTTGGAAATTTGGAATTGCAGCACATCAAATTTTGCCTGGGAAGAAAAGTAGATTAAATAAATTTAATAAGTCTTACTACTTCCCATTAAATAAATTAAATACGTCTTACTTGTTCCCACTCCTTTTCAAAACAGTAGTTTAAAACGAGGGCCCTTCACTCAATCTTTAACCTCAACCCCGCACGTTGTGTTGTATCTGTGAATGTTGGTTGTGGCCAAATGATAGTTTTCTTTCATTCGTTTAGGTTCCAAGAAAACTTGATGTAACTCTACTTTTAACTGCCGTTTCAGATAAGCGGGTATTACGTCGCAGTCAAATGCCGCGGATATGACGTAATTGCCCGAACCTCCGCCAAAATTCAAATCTGTTGGCGCGATGGCCGTGAGCCACTGAGCAGCGACGATTATCAACAGAAATATCTTTATTTTCTGCTTGCAACTGGACCGTCTAGAGCGTACACGGTAAGTAACACTCATTGTGTTTAAGGAGATTTACGTTTGTAATAGCAGAAGTGTAGCCGCGTTGCGTTGTACGTGTGAAAATTGGTCGAGGCGAAATGTTAATGTTTAATTTCATTCCTTTAGGTTCCACGGTGTTTGTTGGCTGCAAGTTTTCCACTGCAAGAAGAGGCTCGTATCATTGACCAGGAGCGAGCTACAATGGTGAGTAGCCATAACATTTATGTTAAACACTTCCTATTTCATGTCTAACAGTACTTGATTTAACAAATAACCATAAATAAATACAGTGTGGGCACTGAAGTTAACATATGTGATTATACTGCCTAATCTGTCACGGAGTAGATTGTTGCAAAGTAATATAAGATCCAAAGTTGTAATTCAGAATAGTTTTCAAAAGAAGGCCATTAGAATTATATACAAGTCTGATTACCCTGAACAAGCTATTAATTAAATCACAAATTCTTCAATTCAAAGATTTGGTAGATTATCAGACAAATAATGTCTAACAGTAATTGATTTAACACATCACGATAAGTAGATTGAGTGTGGGCACTCTCAAGTTAACATATGTGATTATACTGCCTAATCTGTTACAGAGTATGTTGTTGCCAAGTAATGTAGAATAGATCCAAAGTAGTAATCCAGAATAGTTTTGAAGAGGCCATTAGAATGATAAACAAATCTGATTACCTTGAACATAATAACAAGCTAAGTGTTTAATATGTCCTATGAAGTCAAAATTGGGCACCATCATGTGGTGAAATTTGGAATTGCATCACATCCAATTTTGCCTGGGAACAAACAGATTACATAAATCTTAGTTTTGAATAAGCCACTCCTTCTCAAACAAGTAAACTCTGCCCATTTTGCGCAGTAGATGTTCTGTTAATATCTAGTATTTATACAAAGTCATAATTTAAATTGCTTTCAACCTTCATTCATCGGTTCAACCAACATTACTCGCTCTTATTACCAACTTGTATTGATTTAACTAAGCGTTTAATACTTCCTATCAGGTCTCAAATCGAGATTTGGCAAAATACAATTTCAGCAAATCCAATTTTGCCAGGGAACAAAAATAGATTAAATAAACTAAATAAGTCCTCTTCCCATTAAATAAATCAGAAAAGTCTGTCTTGTAACCAGTCCTCTTCAAACAAGTAAAGTCTGCCCATTTTGTGCCGTAGATTTTGTGTCTATGCCTAGTATTTAAACAAAATCATAATTTAAACGACTTCTTTCCTTCATTCACTTTGGAAATTTGGAATTGCAGCAAATCGAATTTTGGCAGGGAACAAAAATAGATCAATTAAACTAAATAAGTCTTCTTCCCATTAAATAAATTAAAAAAGTCTGTCTTGTAACCAGTCCTTTTCAAACAAGTAAAGTCTGCCCATTTTGTGCCGTCGATTTTGTGTTAATGCCTAGTATTTATACAAAATCATAATTTAAAGGACTTCATTCCTTCATTCACTTTGGAAATTTGGAATTGCAGCACATCAAATTTTGCCTGGGAAGAAAAGTAGATTAAATAAATTTAATAAGTCTTACTACTTCCCATTAAATAAATTAAATACGTCTTACTTGTTCCCACTCCTTTTCAAAACAGTAGTTTAAAACGAGGGCCCTTCACTCAATCTTTAACCCCAACCCCGCACGTTGTGTTGTATCTGTGAATGTTGGTTGTGGCCAAATGATAGTTTTCTTTCATTCGTTTAGGTTCCAAGAAAACTTGATGTAACTCTACTTTTAACTGCCGTTTCAGATAAGCGGGTATTACGTCGCAGTCATGTGCCGTGGATATGACGTAATTGCCCGAACCTCCGCCAAAATTCAAATCTGTTGGCGCGATGGCCGTGAGCCACTGAGCAGCGACGATTATCAACAGAAATATCTTTATTTTCTGCTTGCAACTGGACCGTCTAGAGCGTACACGGTAAGTAACACTCATTGTGTTTAAGGAGATTTACGTTTGTAATAGCAGAAGTGTAGCCGCGTTGCGTTGTACGTGTGAAAATTGGTCGAGGCGAAATGTTAATGTTTAATTTCATTCCTTTAGGTTCCACGGTGTTTGTTGGCTGCAAGTTTTCCACTGCAAGAAGAGGCTCGTATCATTGACCAGGAGCGAGCTACAATGGTGAGTAGCCATAACATTTATGTTAAACACTTCCTATTTCATGTCTAACAGTACTTGATTTAACAAATAACCATAAATAAATACAGTGTGGGCACTGAAGTTAACATATGTGATTATACTGCCTAATCTGTCACGGAGTAGATTGTTGCAAAGTAATATAAGATCCAAAGTTGTAATTCAGAATAGTTTTCAAAAGAAGGCCATTAGAATTATATACAAGTCTGATTACCCTTAACATAACAACAAGCTATTAATTAAATCACAAATTCTTCAATTCAAAGATTTGGTAGATTATCAGACAAATAATGTCTAACAGTAATTGATTTAACACATCACGATAAGTAGATTGAGTGTGGGCACTCTCAAGTTAACAGATATGATTATACTGCCTAATCTGTTACAGAGTATGTTGTTGCCAAGTAATGTAGAATAGATCCAAAGTAGTAATCCAGAATAGTTTTGAAGAGGCCATTAGAATAATAAACAAATCTGATTACCTTGAACATAATAACAAGCTAAGTGTTTAATATGTCCTATGAAGTCAAAATTGGGCACCATCATGTGGTGAAATTTGGAATTGCATCACATCCAATTTTGCCTGGGAACAAACAGATTAAATAAATCTTAGTTTTGAATAAGCCACTCCTTCTCAAACAAGTAAACTCTGCCCATTTCGCGCAGTAGATGTTCTGTTAATATCTAGTATTTATACAAAGTCATAATTTAAATTGCTTTCAACCTTCATTCATCGGTTCAACCAACATTACTCGCTCTTATTACCAACTTGTATTGATTTAACTAAGCGTTTAATACTTCCTATCAGGTCTCAAGGCAAGATTTGGCAAAATACAATTTCAGCAAATCCAATTTTGCCAGGGAACAAAAATAGATTAAATAAACTAAATAAGTCTTCTTCCCATTAAATAAATCAGAAAAGTCTGTCTTGTAACCAGTCCTCTTCAAACAAGTAAAGTCTGCCCATTTTGTGCCGTAGATTTTGTGTCTATGCCTAGTATTTAAACAAAATCATAATTTAAACGACTTCTTTCCTTCATTCACTTTGGAAATTTGGAATTGCAGCAAATCGAATTTTGCCAGGGAACAAAAATAGATCAATTAAACTAAATAAGTCTTCTTCCCATTAAATAAATTAAAAAAGTCTGTCTTGTAACCAGTCCTTTTCAAACAAGTAAAGTCTGCCCATTTTGTGCCGTCGATTTTGTGTTAATGCCTAGTATTTATACAAAATCATAATTTAAAGGACTTCATTCCTTCATTCACTTTGGAAATTTGGAATTGCAGCACATCAAATTTTGCCTGGGAAGAAAAGTAGATTAAATAAATTTAATAAGTCTTACTACTTCCCATTAAATAAATTAAATACGTCTTACTTGTTCCCACTCCTTTACAAAAAAGTAGTTTAAAACGAGGTCCCTTCACTCAACCTTTAACCCTATTTATTCACCTTCTAGGCTAAGTGTTAAAGGCTAAGTGTTAAAGGCTAAGTGTTAAAGGCTAAGTGTTAGAGGCTAAGTGCCAGAGGCTAGGCGCCAGAGGCGAGTTTTTGTGGGCTGAAGTTTTAGTGGGGTTAGTGTGAATACAATCCAAAAGAATACAACAGAATACAATACAATAGAATATAATACATAGATTAAATTCAATAGCTCTTACTACTTCCCATTAAATAAATTAAATACGTCTTACTTGTTCCCAATCCTTTTCAAAAAAGTAGTTTAAAACGAGGGCCCTTCACTCAACCTTTAACCTCAACCCCGCACGTCACATTGTGTTGTATCTGTGAATGTTGGTTGTGGCCAAATGATAGTTTTCTTTCATTCGTTTAGGTTCCACGGTGTTTGTTGGCTATGTTTTCCACTGTCAGAAGGATGAAAATACAAAGTACAACGCTTGGACGTGGGCGAAGACGTCACCGGTGAGTCCTTCCTTCCTATTTATTTACCTTCTAGATGCTAGAGGCTAAGTGTTAGAGGCTAAGTGTTAGAGGCTAAGTGTTAAACACAATACGAACAACACAACGATACTGCACTGAACAACACGATACCGCACTGAGAAACACGATACCGCACTGAACAACACGATACCGCACTGAACAACACCATGCCGCACTGAACACCATGCCACACTGAACAACACCATCCCGCACTGAACAACACCATGCCGCACTAAACAACACCATGCCGCACTGAACAACACCATGCCTCACTGAACGACACCATGCCGCACTGAAAGACACCATGCCGCACTGAACGACACCATGCCGCACTGAAAGACACCATCCCGCACTGAACACCATGCCGCACTGAACAACACCATCCTGCACTGAACAACACCATCCCGCACTGAACAACACCATGCCGCACTGAACAACATTATGCCGCACTGAACATTATGCCGCACTGAACAACACCATGCCGCACTGAACAACACCATGCCGCACTGAACAACATTATGCCGCACTGAACAACACCATGCCGCACTGAACAACACCATGCCGCACTGAACAACACCATGCCGCACTGAACAACATTATGCCGCACTGAACAACACCATGCCGCACTGAACAACACCATCCTGCACTGAACAACACCATTCCGCATTGAACACCATGCCGCACTGAACAACACCATCCCGCACTGAACAACACCATCCCGCACTGAACAACACCATGCCGCACTGAACAACATTATGCCGCACTGAACAACATTATGCCGCACTGAACAACACCATGCCGCACTGAACAACACCATGCCGCACTGAACAACACCATGCCGCACTGAACAACATTATAACGCACTGAACAACACCATCCCGCACTGAACAACACCATGCCGCACTAAACAACATTATGCCGCACTGAACAACATTATGCCGAAATGAACAACACCATGCCGCACTGAACAACACCATGCCGCACTGAACAACACCATCCTGCACTGAACAACACCATCCCGCACTGAACAACACCATGCCGCACTGAACAACACCATGCCGCACTGAACAACACCATGCCGCAATGAACAACACCATCCCGCACTGAACAACATTATGCCGCACTGAACAACATTATGCCGCACTGAACAACACCATGCCGCACTGAACAACACCATGCCGCACTGAACAACACCATCCTGCACTGAACAACACCATCCCGCACTGAACAACACCATGCCGCACTGAACAACATTATGGCGCACTGAACAACATTATGCCGCACTGAACAACACCATGCCGCACTGAACAACACCATGCCGCAATGAACAACACCATCCCGCACTGAACAACACCATGCCGCACTGAGCAACACCATGCCGCACTGAACAACACCATCCTGCACTGAACAACACCATGCCGCACTGAACAACACCATTCCGCACTGAACAACACCATGCCGCACTGAACAACATTACGCTAAACTGAACAACACCATGCCGCACTGAACAACACCATGCCGCACTGAACAACACCATGCCGCATTGAACAACACCATGCCGCATTGAACAACACCATGCCGCACTGAACAACACCATCCTGCACTGAACAACACCATGCCGCATTGAACAACACCATCCTGCACTGAACAACACCATCCCGCACTGAACAACACCATCCCGCATTGAACAACACCATCCTGCACTGAACAACACCATGCCGCACTGAACAACACCATGCCGCACTGAACAACACCATTCCGCACTGAACAACACCATGCCGCACTGAACAACACCATCCTGCACTGAACAACACCATCCCGCACTGAACAACACCATGCCGCATTGAACAACACCATCCTGCACTGAACAACACCATCCTGCACTGAACAACACCATGCCGCACTGAACAACACCATGCCGCACTGAACAACACCATGCCGCACTGAACAACATTATGCCGCACTGAACAACATTATGTCGCACTGAACAACACCATGCCGCACTGAACAACACCATGCCGCACTGAACAACACCATGCCGCACTGAACAACACCATGCCGCACTGAACAACACCATCCCGCACTGAACAACACCATGCCGCATTGAACAACACCATGCCGCACTGAACAACACCATGCTGCACTGAACAACATTATGCTGCACTGAACAACACGATCCTGCATTGAACAACACCATGCCGCACTGAAAAACACCATCCTGCACTGAACAACACCATCCTGCACTGAACAACACCACCCCGCACTGAACAACACGATCCCGCATTGAACAACACCATCCCGCACTGAACAAGACCATGCCGCACTGAACAACACCATTCCGCACTGAACAACACCATGCCGCACTGAACAACACCATGCCGCACTGAACAACACCATGCCGCACTGAACAACACCATGCCGCACTGAACAACATTATGCCGCACTGAACAACACCATGCCGCACTGAACAACACCATCCCGCACTGAACAACACCATGCCGCATTGAACAACACCATGCCGCACTGAACAACACCATCCTGCACTGAACAACACCATCCCGCACTAAACAACACCATGCCGCACTGAACAACATTATGGCGCACTGGACAACATTATGCCGCACTGAACAACACCATGCCGCACTGAACAACACCATGCCGCACTGAACAACACCATGCCGCACTGAACAACACCATGCCGCACTGAACAACATTATGCCGCACTGAACAACACCATGCCGCACTGAACAACACCATGCCGCACTGAACAACACGATCCCGCATCGAACAACACCATCCTGCACTGAACAACACCATGCCGCACTGAACAACACCATGCCGCACTGAACAACACCATTCCGCACTGAACAACACCATGCCGCACTGAACAACACCATCCTGCACTGAACAACACCATCCCGCACTGAACAACACCATGCCGCATTGAACAACACCATGCCGCACTGAACAACACCATCCTGCACTGAACAACACCATGCCGCACTGAACAACACCATGCCGCACTGAACAACACCATGCCGCACTGAACAACATTATGCCGCACTGAACAACATTATGCCGCACTAAACAACATTATGTCGCACTGAACAACACCATGCCGCACTGAACAACACCATGCTGCACTGAACAACATTATGCCGCACTGAACAACACGATCCCGCATTGAACAACACCATCCCGCAGTGAACAACACCATGCCGCATTGAACAACACCATGCCGCACTGAACAACACCATGCTGCACTGAACAACATTATGCTGCACTGAACAACACGATCCTGCATTGAACAACACCATGCCGCACTGAACAACACCATCCTGCACTGAACAACACCTTTCCACACTGAACAACACCATGCCGCACTGAACAACATTATGCCGCACTGAACAACACCATGCCGCACTGAACAACACCATGCCGCACTGAACAACACCATGCCGCACTGAACAACACCATGCCGCAATGAACAACACCATCCCGCACTGAACAACACCATGCCGCATTGAACAACACCATGCCGCACTGAACAACACCATCCCGCACTGAACAACACCACCCCGCACTGAACAACACGATCCCGCATTGAACAACACCATCCCGGACTGAACAACACCATGCCGCACTGAACAACACCATTCCGCACTGAACAACACCATGCCGCACTGAACAACACCATGCCGCACTGAACAACACCATGCCGCACTGAACAACACCATGCCGCACTGAACAACATTATGCCGCACTGAACAACACCATGCCGCACTGAACAACACCATCCCGCACTGAACAACACCATGCCGCATTGAACAACACCATGCCGCACTGAACAACACCATCCTGCACTGAACAACACCATCCCGCACTGAACAACACCATGCCGCACTGAACAACACCATGCCGCACTGAACAACACCATGCCGCAATGAACAACACCATCCCGCACTGAACAACATTATGCCGCACTGAACAACATTATGCCGCACTGAACAACACCATGCCGCACTGAACAACACCATGCCGCACTGAACAACACCATCCTGCACTGAACAACACCATCCCGCACTGAACAACACCATGCCGCACTGAACAACATTATGGCGCACTGAACAACATTATGCCGCACTGAACAACACCATGCCGCACTGAACAACACCATGCCGCACTGAACAACACCATGCCGCAATGAACAACACCATCCCGCACTGAACAACACCATGCCGCACTGAGCAACACCATGCCGCACTGAACAACACCATCCTGCACTGAACAACACCATGCCGCACTGAACAACACCATTCCGCACTGAACAACACCATGCCGCACTGAACAACATTACGCTGCACTGAACAACACCATGCCGCACTGAACAACACCATGCCGCACTGAACAACACCATGCCGCATTGAACAACACCATGCCGCATTGAACAACACCATGCCGCACTGAACAACACCATCCTGCACTGAACAACACCATGCCGCATTGAACAACACCATCCTGCACTGAACAACACCATCCCGCACTGAACAACACCATCCCGCATTGAACAACACCATCCTGCACTGAACAACACCATGCCGCACTGAACAACACCATGCCGCACTGAACAACACCATTCCGCACTGAACAACACCATGCCGCACTGAACAACACCATCCTGCACTGAACAACACCATCCCGCACTGAACAACACCATGCCGCATTGAACAACACCATCCTGCACTGAACAACACCATCCTGCACTGAACAACACCATGCCGCACTGAACAACACCATGCCGCACTGAACAACACCATGCCGCACTGAACAACACCATGCCGCACTGAACAACATTATGCCGCACTGAACAACATTATGTCGCACTGAACAACACCATGCCGCACTGAACAACACCATGCCGCACTGAACAACACCATGCCGCACTGAACAACACCATGCCGCACTGAACAACACCATCCCGCACTGAACAACACCATGCCGCATTGAACAACACCATGCCGCACTGAACAACACCATGCTGCACTGAACAACATTATGCTGCACTGAACAACACGATCCTGCATTGAACAACACCATGCCGCACTGAACAACACCATCCTGCACTGAACAACACCATCCTGCACTGAACAACACCACCCCGCACTGAACAACACGATCCCGCATTGAACAACACCATCCCGCACTGAACAACACCATGCCGCACTGAACAACACCATTCCGCACTGAACAACACCATGCCGCACTGAACAACACAATGCCGCACTGAACAACACCATGCCGCACTGAACAACACCATGCCGCACTGAACAACATTATGCCGCACTGAACAACACCATGCCGCACTGAACAACACCATCCCGCACTGAACAACACCATGCCGCATTGAACAACACCATGCCGCACTGAACAACACCATCCTGCACTGAACAACACCATCCCGCACTAAACAACACCATGCCGCACTGAACAACATTATGGCGCACTGGACAACATTATGCCGCACTGAACAACACCATGCCGCACTGAACAACACCATGCCGCACTGAACAACACCATGCCGCACTGAACAACACCATGCCGCACTGAACAACATTATGCCGCACTGAACAACACCATGCCGCACTGAACAACACCATGCCGCACTGAACAACACGATCCCGCATTGAACAACACCATCCTGCACTGAACAACACCATGCCGCACTGAACAACACCATGCCGCACTGAACAACACCATTCCGCACTGAACAACACCATGCCGCACTGAACAACACCATGCCGCATTGAACAACACCATGCCGCACTGAACAACACCATCCTGCACTGAACAACACCATGCCGCACTGAACAACACCATGCCGCACTGAACAACACCATGCCGCACTGAACAACATTATGCCGCACTGAACAACATTATGCCGCACTAAACAACATTATGTCGCACTGAACAACACCATGCCGCACTGAACAACACCATGCTGCACTGAACAACATTATGCCGCACTGAACAACACGATCCCGCATTGAACAACACCATCCCGCAGTGAACAACACCATGCCGCATTGAACAACACCATGCCGCACTGAACAACACCATGCTGCACTGAACAACATTATGCTGCACTGAACAACACGATCCTGCATTGAACAACACCATGCCGCACTGAACAACACCATCCTGCACTGAACAACACCTTTCCACACTGAACAACACCATGCCGCACTGAACAACATTATGCCGCACTGAACAACACCATGCCGCACTGAACAACACCATGCCGCACTGAACAACACCATGCCGCACTGAACAACACCATGCCGCAATGAACAACACCATCCCGCACTGAACAACACCATGCCGCATTGAACAACACCATGCCGCACTGAACAACACCATCCCGCACTGAACAACACCACCCCGCACTGAACAACACGATCCCGCATTGAACAACACCATCCCGGACTGAACAACACCATGCCGCACTGAACAACACCATTCCGCACTGAACAACACCATGCCGCACTGAACAACACCATGCCGCACTGAACAACACCATGCCGCACTGAACAACACCATGCCGCACTGAACAACATTATGCCGCACTGAACAACACCATGCCGCACTGAACAACACCATCCCGCACTGAACAACACCATGCCGCATTGAACAACACCGTGCCGCACTGAACAACACCATCCTGCACTGAACAACACCATCCCGCACTGAACAACACCATGCCGCACTGAACAACATTATGGCGCACTGAACAACATTATGCCGCACTGAACAACACCATGCCGCACTGAACAACACCATGCCGCACTGAACAACACCATGCCGCACTGAACAACATTATGCCGCACTGAACAACATTATGCCGCACTGAACAACACCATGCCGCACTGAACAACACCATGCCGCACTGAACAACACCATGCCGCACTGAACAACACGACGTCGCACTGAACAACACGACGCCGCACAGAACAACACGACGCCGCACAGAATAACACAATACCGCACAGAACAACACAATACCGCACAAACAGTTTTAGATAATATTACGTCGCAGTCATGTGACGCGGACATGACGTCAATAGGCGGAACTCACGGCAAAATTATAATCCGTGGGCGTGGCTTGCAACAGGAAGTAGGAAAGCGGCAGTTCTGGCAAACAAGACACAGCTGTTAGTAACACGATGACTAACAAGGCAAATATTTTTGTTTTCAGCTTGCAACTTGACCGTCTAGAGCGTACAAGGTAATTACAACTGTTTTTTTTTAGCCCTGAAAAGCAAGGGAGTGTGGCGTTTGGGAGGAATGTCGAACTCGGCGTCTGCTTCCAGCCACAGACGCCAAATTTCGACGATTATTTCGACTGGTCAACGGTTGTAAATTATTGCGTTGACTAAAAACTTTATTTAACTCTACTCTTAACTTTGCCGTTTCAGATATGCGGGTATTACACCGCGGAAATGACGTCAATAGGCTGAACTCTCGCCAAAATTCAAATCTGTGGGCGCAATGGCCTTGAGCGAGACACCGGATACAAACACGACGATTATCAACAGAAATATCTTTATTTTCCGCTTGCAAGTGGACCGTCTAGAGCGTACACGGTAAGTACAACTCATTGTGTTTAAAAAGATTTACGTTTGTGTAGTTTGCGTTGCGTTGTATCTGTGAATGTTGGTTGAGGCTAAATGTTAATGTTTAATTTCATTCCTTTAGGTTCCACGGTGTTTGTTGGCTGTATGTTTTCCACTGCAAGAAGAGGCTCGTATCATTGACCAGCAGGAGCTACAATGGTGAGTACCCCTTTCGTCTTCCATTTATGTTAAACACTTCCTATTTCATGTCTAACAGTACTCGATTTAACAAATAACCATAAATAAATACAGTGTGGGCAGTCACGTTAACATATGTGATTATCCTGCCTAATATGTTTATCACAAATATGTCACTAATCACTAATATGTTTATTTGTTTATCACAACACCTTTGGACCTTCAGCAATCGATTATTTACCTTCATCTACATAGAGACAGAACGATGGTGTCTTAAACATCTCATTCATTTCACCAAATAACTTCACGCAGGTGGATAACGGCCGTCTCGGTCACGCTATGTTGCGTGATGCAGTTTTGAAGAACCAAATGCATTTATTCAATGAATAAGTCAAGCTAGTTCTATGTTTATGATGTTGTAAGTTACGGTACCGATTGAAGTTGAGTTCGAAGCCAGTGGAAAACAGCGCTGCGTTTGTGCTCTCCAGGTACAAATGTTGTGATCTCTGACTGACGACCGGGCGAGACTCGAGTAAGAGATGTCCAAACGAGCTCCGGCAGGCGGAGCGAACGGACGCCCTTCAGGCCGCCAATGACGAGCTGAGAACCAAACTGATGGACGTCCAGTTAGAACTTCAGCAGGAGAAGAACAAGGTGAAAACCTCAACAGACAGACACTGCCTGCCTCCCTGCCTGCCTCCCTGCCTGCCTCCCTGCCTGCCTCCCTCCCTCCCTCCCAGTTTTCCCGATGTAGATTAGACATGCGTGTGCCATGACTGTGTCAGCCTACATCAACAAATGCACCGAGGACGTCAGCACCACTAAGAATATCATCACCCGGGGCAACCAACGACCCTGGATGACTGAGGAGGTACGTCAAACGCTACGAGCGCGGAACTCTGCCTTCAAGTCTGGCGACAAGGAGACACTGAGGACAGCGAGAGCCAACTTGAACCGTGCCATCAGGATAGCGAAGCGAGACCGCAGTCGAAAATTTCAGGATCGTTTCCACGACGTCAAAAACATCAGGAGTATGTGGCAAGGCATACGGGCGATTACAGACTACAACTCACCCTCCCCCCCCCCGGTGGGTGTAGTTGATGCTGACTTTCTAAATGGTCTAAATAACTTCTTTGGGAGGTTCGAGGCACTAAACGGCACTCCAGCAGTTAAAACTGTCCCCCATCAGGAAGAGGAGGTACTCTGCCTTGACTCCGCCGATGTGTTGAAGACCCTGAGGAGAGTCAACCCCTGTAAGGCCCCTGGCCCCGACAACATTCCTGGGCGTGTGTTCAGGGAATGTGCAAGTCATCTGGCTGGGGTCATCACAGACATTTTTAACACCTCGCTGGGCCAAGCCACAGTGCCGGCGTGCTTTAAGACTGCCTCCATCATTCCGGTGCCGAAGAAACCTCAAATCACCTCATTTAATGATTACCGGCCTGTTGCACTGACTCCGGTTATGATGAAGTGCTTCGAAAGGCTGCTTAAAGGTCACATCGTTTCCAGACTCCCCCTATTATTTGACCCGTTCCAGTTTGCCGACCGGCAAAACCGCTCCACTCAGGACGCCATCTCCTCCGTTCTTCACCTGAGCCTGGCTCACCTGGAGGAGAAGAACACCCATGTGCGGAGGCTGTTCCTGGACTTCAGCTCAGCGTTTAACACCATCATCCCACAGCATCTGGTAGGAAAATTGGAACACCTGGGCTTCAACACCCCCCTTCGCAACTGGCTGCTAGACTTCCTCACCAACAGACCTCAGTCAGTCCGGGTCGGACAGAACACCTCTGATGTCATCACCCTCAGCACAGGCTCCCTTCAGGGCTGCGTCCTGAGCCCCCTGCTGTGCACCCTGATGACACACGACTGCGTCCTCAGGTTCACCACCAATCACATCGTGAAGTCAGCAGACGACACAACGGTGGTGGGGCTCATCAGAGACAACAACGACCTGGACTACAGAGAGGAGGTGGAGCAGCTGGTGGGCTGGTGCAGAGAAAACAGCCTGATCCTGAATGAGGAGAAGATGAAGGAGATCATCGTCGACTTCAGGAAAAAACAGCCTCACCACGCTCCACTGATCATCAACAGCTCAGCTGTGGAGGTGGTCAGCACCACCAAATTCCTGGGGGTCCACATCACAGAAGACCTCACCTGGACTATGAACACTACGGCACTGGTCAAGAGGGCACAGAAGCGCTTGTACTTCCTGCGGAGGATGAGGAGAGCCCACCTGCCCCCACCCATCATGAGGACGTTCTACAGGAGCACCATAGAGAGCATTCTGACAAGCTGTCTCTCTGTGTGGTGTGGAGGCTGCACCGCCTCCGATTGGAAGAACGTGAGGAGAGTGGTGAGGACAGCAGAGAGGATCATAGGGGCTCCTCTTCCCTCCATTCAGGACATTTCATCTCAGCGCTGCATGTCCCGTGCCCGTAACATCATCAATGACCCATCACACCCCCACCATGGACTGTTCTCCCTGCTGCCCTCTGGGAAGAGGTTTGCAGCATCCGCTGCAGGTCCACCAGGTTCTGCAACAGCTTTTTCCCTGCTGTCATCAGACTGTTGAACACTAGAACTGTTGAGCTCTAAACTGAACTCTGCATCACACATTCACAGAACTGTACTTTATGACACTACGGACCTCTATCTTGCACTATCTCGCACTACCAACTTTACTGAACTTGTATAAACCCTTTAAATAGAAGTTTAATACATGGTTTAGCATTCCTCTGCACACTCTTGAATACTGTTTTGCCTACTTGCACTATTGCATAATTATCACTGCTGCACTTTATACTTATTTTTAATATATATATATATATATATATATATATATATAGTATATATGTATATATATATATTTTCATAGGATATGTTACTTCTATTCAACTGCAATATCACTACTTTGTTGTAAGACGTATGCAACGGAATTTCGTTTTGTATGCACCATGTGCAGACAAGATGACAATAAAGTTTGTCTAAGTCTAAGTCATGTCAGGTCAGCTGTCTGGAGAGAGAGAGAAGTCAGGACCTGCGGGCGGAGCACCACCGTGCCACCGCCGCCATGACGGAACTCAAAAGCAAACTCCATGAGGAGAAGCAGAAAGAGTTAGCCATTACCAGGGAGACATTACTGCGGCAGCATGAAATGGAGCTGATGAGAGTGATCAAAATCAAAGATGGAGAGATCCAGCGACTGAATGCCTTGGTCCTCAGCCTGAGGGACGGCTCCATGGACAAGGTGATCCGCTCTATCCGTGTCTGACTATCCGCACGCCACGTCGGGCTTCGATGCGGCCGCTACCGTATTGTGTAGCTTGTCCCCAGTAAGCGTCGCGGCGCTCCGTTGCGGTCTCAACGGCCCGGTGTGGCGCAATGTCTGCTCAGGTGAGGAGGGGGGGCGCTTTGCTGGCGGAGGTGGAGGAGACGCGGCGGTGTCGGGAGACCGAGCGGTGTCGCCTCCACCAGGAGCGCGGAAGAAGCCCTGGCAGCGGCCCAGCAGGCCTGGCAGTCCCGAGCGGCCGAGCTCCGATCGGCTCATCACCAGCATCGGGAGGAGCTGAGCCGAACCAAGAGAGACTGCGAGAGGGAGATCCGCCGACTGGTAGGACTGATCAGATGCGCGGTGCGTGGCTATGTTCCCAATTTCGTTGTATACCTGCAGTGCAATGACACCTAAGGCATTCTATTCTATTCTATTTCACAAGAAGAAAATGTCCGGTTGCTCGCTTCGCTTTTGTCACAGCAAAGGTGTTCTAGTCGATTCAAGAAAAAAATTGGCCGGTTGCTCTCTTTGTTTTTGTCACAATTCTGGCAAATGAGTTTGCCCGCCTGCCTGAGCGCTCCCCGTTTGTACATCCAGACCGATGAGATCAAGCTGAAAGACAGAGCGGTTAGTGTTTTGGATGAAGCCCTGGGGCCGGCCACGTCCACCGCCTTCAGCTGCAGACTCAGGCTGCCGAGCAGCAGATCGCTGCCCTGAGGGATTCCCAAAGGGCGGGCCTAAACTACCCTGGAAGTGGGGTCAACGCCGCTACTAGCAATCCTCTTCATTGCGTAAGCCACCTCATCACACACTTGCAGTACGCATGACTTAGTTCGTTGCTGGAGGAAGGTAGCACAAAAACAGTTTTGAACTTTGAACGAGTGCTTGTGTGTGTGTGTTGCGGGGCGTTTTCAGTCTCAGGAGGATCGGGACACGCGACGGTTTCATCTGAAAATCGCTGAGCTCAGCGCAGTCATCAGGAAACTGGAGGATCGAAACGCCCTGCTTTCTGAAGAGCGCAATGAACTGGTAATTTATTGACGGCACGCTTGAAGGTTTGCGCTACGTTTGATGCGCGCCATCCAGCGAGGCACCCATTGCGCTTGCTTATTAGTTGAGCGGCGCGGCGAGTCGGTTGCCTGGTAGATGTCTTTTATTGGGAGCCAAAGCCACGATTCCGTTCAAACCGATGCAAAAGGAATGGATACGTTCTGGCCCGCGTGTTGTGCGTCTTTCACATCCCGCACTTCATGCTTGCAGCTAAAGCGACTGAGAGAAACAGAAAGCCAGTTTCTGCCACTCCTGTACAAAAACAAACGCCTGAGCAGGAAGAATGAAGAACTCTCGCTGGTGCTGTGTCGCCTTGAAAACAAAGTGCGCTTTGTCACCCAGGAGAACGAGGAGATGGCAAGCTTGGTAAGTCGACGCGGACAACGGCGGCGTGCCAACAGAGTCCACTGCATTTGTGTTCCACAGAGAAGGCCTAGTTCGCTCAATGACCTGGACCGCGGTTGCGGCCAGCAGGACGGTGAAATGGAGTTCCTTCAAGTTGTGGAGCAGCGGCACATCATCGACGACTTGTCCAAGGTCTTCAGGCAGGCGACTCGGTGCACGTACGGCAGCGCCACGCTCGCTCGCTGTCGCCAGGAAACCTTTTCCGTCCAAAGCTTGGCCGGCGGCCGCCATCCAAAAAATTGGCCCCTTAAATTCCGACCTTTCAAGCAGGAGCATTGTGCGCACGCGTTTGAACACGCTTTAGACTTGTTTTGCCGTTTTCAGCAGCTCAAAGCTCCCGTTTTGTCAGCGCCTTTGCCACTCGCTGTGCGCTGAAAACGACGGACTTGCCCGGCTGCTCAGCCCGTCAACCATGAGCCGCGAGCGCGACGTCATTGTCCGTAGGCAGCTAGTGGCAAAATGCACCCTGTTAGAGTTGCGCTCGCTCCAACTTATTTTGCAAGAACCACACGGGAGACAAGTAAGTTCTTTTGGACACCTGCAGGTGGAGAGTCCATCCGTTGTACGAATGAAGTCTGACTCTCGGCTCCTGCACGAGCATTTTAATTAAGAGAAACAGGGTGGGTGTAAGAGTGGATTGAATAGAGGAAGCCCTTGACCTCTAGTCAAAACATAGCAAGGGGTGTTTTACGACTTTGTGTAGGAAGGGATAAGCGATAGGGATAAATAAGGGATAAATAATATTATTTATTACAGGTCGCAGTCAAAGTCAAAGCAACACAATGATACGATAAAGATAATCTGGAAAACCCTGACACACCCTGTAGTTGTCATTTTCATCCACAAATTCTTTGGTTGACTGGAAAATGACATTTGCTTTTCTCCGCATTTTCCCAGCCACGTTCGGGGGGGGGGGGGGGGGGGGGGGGGGGGGGGGGGGGGGGGGGTTGGTCCAGTAATGCCAGACGGATGAGTGACTGAAGAATGTAGCTATTTTGTCTGAGAAAAAGGTGTGCTCATTGATGAGCTTACCTGTCCTTGTTGCTTCAGCGCTGACTCCAGATCTGCTACTCTGCTTTGATAGTGACCCATTTCTACCATCAGCTTTTCTCTGGTCTGAAAGGAGGAGGAGGGAGGCTCCTCCTCCTCCTTTCAGACCAGAGAACACCCGAGGCTGGGTGAGAACGGGGAGGCTGCGACCCGGCCGGGGGTTGCGGGAAGGGGCGCCACCTTGATCTCCTTCTCGGCGTCGTAGTCCCCTTTCGCTGGTCTGGGCTAGCAGAGCGTAGGCTCGTTGCAGCGCTTGATATTCTTGCGTCAGCTGGCGGTAGCGAAGCTCCGCCTCTTCATGCACACACCAATGCAACACAGCACTAGTACCAGAATCAGTCAGACCGGCGAC